>NC_080686.1:3054398-3357429 GCF_030445035.2 Dasypus novemcinctus | reverse complement strand
ATAATGAAATTTTGACTTCTTCCTTTCCAATCTGAATGCCTTTTATATCTGGTTCTTGCCTCAGTGCTCAAGCGAGTACTTCTAAGACAATGTTAAATAGAAGAGGTGATAGTGGGCATCCTTGTCTTCTTCCTGATCTTAGATGGAAAGATTTTAGGATTTCACCATTGTAAATAATGTTGGCTGTGGGTTTTTCATATATACTCTTTATCATGTTCAGAAAATTTCTTTGTATTCCACTCTTTTGCAGTGTTTTTATCAAGAAAGTGTGCCGTATTTTGTCAAATGTTTTTTCTGCATCTAGAGATATAATCATGAGATTTTTTTCCTTCAATCTGTTTATATGGTGTATTACATTGATTGATTTTCTTATGTTGAACCATCCTTGCATAACCAGAATGAATCCCACTTGGTCATGGTGTATAATTCATTTAATGTGTTGTTGAATACAGTTAGCAAGTATTTTCTTGAGGATTTTTGCATCTAGGTTCATTAGAGAAATTGGTCTGTAATTTTCCTTTCTTGTGGTGTCTTTGTTTGGTTTTGGTACTAGGCATCATAGAATGCCTATGTTGGCATCATAGAATGAGTTAGGAAATGTTCCTTCTGTTTCAATTTTTTGGAATAGTTTCAGCAAGATTGGCTTAGTTCTTTCTGGAATGTTTTGTAGAATTCACCTGTGAAGACATCTGGCCCAGGGCTCTTCTTAGTTGAGAGGTTTTTAATGACTGATTCTTTCTCTTTACTTGTGATTGGTTTGTTGAAATCATCAATTTTTCCTTTCATCAATATAGGCTGCTTATATGAGTCTAGGAATTTGTCCATTTCCTCTGAATTGTCATTTTTGTTGGAATATAGTTTTTCAAAGTATCCTCTTATGATCGTCTTTATTTCTGTGGGGTCAGTGGTGATATCAACTTTCTCATTTATTATTTTGTGTATTTGCATCTTCTCTCTTTTTTTCTTTGTTAGTCTCACTAAGGGTTTGTCAATTTTATTGATATTCTCAAAGAACCAGCTCTTGGTTTTGCTTATCTTTTCAAGTGCTTTCTTATTTTCTATTTCATTTAGTTCTGCTCTTATCTTTGTTCTTTCTTTCTTTCTTTCTTTCTTTCTTTCTTTCTTTCTTTCTTTCTTTCTTTCTTTCTTTCTTTCTTTCTTTCTTTCTTTCTTTCTTTCTTTCTTTCTTTCTTTCTTTCTTTCCTCTACCTGTGGGATTACTTTGCTGTTTTTTTTACTAATTCCTCCAACTGTGTAGTTAGTTCTTCAATTTTTGCTCTTTCTTCTTTTTTGATGTATGAATTCATGGCTATAAATTTCCCTCTCAGTACTGCTTTTGCTGCATCCCATAAGTTTTGGTATGTTGTGTTATCATTTTCATTAGTTTCAAGGTAGTTATTAATTTCTTTTGAGATTTCCTCTTTGACCCACTGTTTTTCTAAGAGTGTGCTGTTTAATTTACATAGCTTCGTGTGAAATCTGGGCTTCTGGGACTTGCACATTTCCAGCTTCACTCCATTGTGGTCAGAGATATTATTTTGTATGATTTCGATCTTTCTGAATTTATTGAGCCTTTCTTTGTGGCCTAGCATATGGTCTATCTTGGAAAATGATCCATGTGCATTTGAGAAAAAATGTATATCCTGCTGTATTCAGGTATAATGATCTGTATCTGTCTATTAGGTCCAGCTCCTCTAATAGACTGTTTAAAATTTTTATTTCTTTATTGATTCTCTTTTGAGATGTTCTTTGCAAAGTTGATAGTGGTGTGTTAAAGTCCCCCACTATAATTGTAGAGGCATCTATTCTTTCACTTAGTTTTTCCAGTGTTTGCCTCATGTATTTGGTGGCACCCTTGTTAAGAGAATAATTATCTATGATTGTTCATTCTTCTTGAAAGATTATGCCTTTCACTAATATGTAGTATTCATCTTTGTCTCTCACAATTGTTTCACATTTAAAGTCTATTTTGTCTGATATTAATATAGCTACTCCTGCCTTTTTTTTTTTTTTTTGGTTATTGTTTGCTTCTAAGATTGTTTTCCAGCCATTCACTTTCAACATCCATGAATCCCTGGGTCTAAGATGTGTTTCTTGTTGACAGCATATAGATGGGTCATAATTCGTTATCCACTCTTCCAGTCTGAATCTTTTGACAGGTGAGTTTACTCCATTTACATTCAGTGTTATTACTTTCAAGGAATTATTTATGTTAGCCATATTTTGTTTAGACTTGTGTTTGTCATATTTTGTTTGTTTTTTCCTTCTCTTTTTGTCTTTTTTGTTGCTCTTACACTCTCCTTCAATTCTGCCTCTCCTGTTTTTTTTTCTTCCTGCAGAACTCCCTTTAGTATTTCTTGAAGGCAGGGTTCTTGTTGGCATACTCTTTTAATTTCTGTTTATCTGTGAATATTTTGAACTCTCCATCATTTCTGAATGCTAGCTTTGCTGGGTAGAGTATTCTTGGTTGGAAATTTTTTTCTTTTAGTTCCTTGACTATATCATACCACTTCTTTCTTGGCTCCATGATTTCAGATGAGAAATCAGCACTTATTCTTATGGAGCCTCCCTTGTATGTAATGGTTCTCTTTTCTCTTGCTGCTTTTAGAATTTTCTCTTTGTCTTGGGCATTGGGTAATTTAACAAGTATATGTCTTGGGGTAGGCCTGTTGGGATTTATGGTGTTTCAGAGGCATTGTGCTTCCTGGACATGTACATCCATCTCTCTCAGTAGATTTGGGAAGTTTTCAGCCATTATTTCCTCCAACACCCCTTCTGTCCCCTTTCCTTTCTCTTCTCCTTCTGGGATGCCTATAATACATATGTTTGTGCATTTTGCATTGTCATTCAGATCCCTAAGTCCTAGCTGGATTTTTTCTATCTTTTTATCAATCAGTTCTACTATCTATTTGATTTCAGATGTACTGTCTTCAACGTCGCTAATTCTCTCTGCCTCTTCTAATCTGCTGTTATTTGCTGAGAGTGTTTTTTTGATTTCTTGAACTGTAGTGTTCATCCCATCATATCTGTTATCTTTTTGCATGTGTCTGCATATTCCTCTCCAAGTGCTTTCTTCATATTTTTAATCTCTTCCTTTACTTCATTTAGTTGGTCTCTAATATATGTTTTGAAATCTTTAATTACTTGTCTGATGTTCTACTCCCCTTCCTGGTTTTTAGTTTGTTCATTGGACTCAGCCATGTTTTCCTGATTATTGGTTTGGTTTGTAGTTTTTTTGTTGCTGTCTGGTCATTTTATCTTGACAGGTTTTAATCAGTTCCTTAGCTTCTTTGTCTAATCTTGGGGATTAATTAGTTGCTGTTTGTGCATAAGTGTTATGTCTTCTCTTTGTCACTTTGTTCTTCTTACTCTATTTTCTTGTTACTGGGTAATTTCACTTTGAAGGAAAATATTAGTGCCAGGGAATGCAAAATGCATAAGAAAAGAAAGTTTATAAAGTAGTATAGGTAATAAATGTTAACAGAGCAACAATGTGAGATCTAGGAGAATGGATATTAGACTCATGTAAGTTGTGTAGAGTTATAGCAGTAAGTAAAGTACCTATAATGAGACAACCAACTGAACATAGGAAGGAATAAAGTATGAATTTAAAAGCCAGTGTTTTCATGAGAGAGGGAAAGAGAAAAGAAAGAGTGGATAAAAGACAGAAAACAGAACAAAGGTATTAGAAATAAAAAGTCAGACAATTTGGGGGCCAAAGAAAGGGAGGTAGAATGTAAGAGAAACAGCAGATGATGGAGGATAGTAAGATGTGGGGGGAAAAGGGATAGTGTACATGGCCAAAATCAGTACACACAGAAAAGCAGAAATGGACAGTGATGAAATAAGCAATTGTGAAGTGCTCCCTGAAGCACCTATTATATAAAGAAAATAAAATAAAAAATGGAAGAAAAAGAGAAAAAAGAAAAAAAGAGAAGAGAAAAGGGGGGCAAATAAAAGGGTAAAAGGGGGGGAAACAAGCAAGAATAAGAAAAAGAGAAAAAAAAACTAAATAAATGAAAAAGGACCTTGGGGGCTAAAACACGAGAAAAGACCAGGAGACAATGGAATATTAGAAATCATGCCAAAAAAAAAAGATCCAATGTTTCAATCTAGGAATCTTCTTGCAGTTAAATAATACACTTAGTGATCTGACCTTCCCCCTTTCTCCTTTCCTCACTTCTCTCTCTCCCAGGGCAACAGGAAAGCTGCCTGAAATGTCCGGTAGGAGATTCACGTAGTTCCTTGTTGAACGAACTCCACACAGAAGACTATGACTCTTAATTTCCAGAGTGAGAGCACCTACACCTCACCAGAAACCTCAAATATGTTATTGGAAGCCCGTATAGCACCTCCTACAGTCCCTCCCCTTAAGCTAGGAGTGATCTAATTGATTTTCTGACTCCACCTTCTCCCAGACCAAGTTTCCTATCCCAGGATGTTTAGGCAAATTGGGCTTTATCAGCATATTTGCCTCTCCTTTCTTCCCAGACTCTCCCCAAGTCAGCTGATACACTCCTCCAAGTCTAGGAGAGAGAGAGAGAGAGAAAAAAAAACAGCAACACAAAATGCTGAGTGCTAGAGTAAACAAGGTCCTCAGATGGACCTCAGGGCACAGTGGATTTGGGGGTGGGAATTCCATGATATTGCATACTCAGGGGTGTGAATCTCTGGAGCATGGGCCACCAGGGTTTAGGGGACACAGACCTGGGAACCACACATCTGGTTAACATGAGGCCTGGGAACACCACAAGACAACAAAGCCTTCAGGGATCACAGTGGTCAGGCCACCAGCCATAGGAGGAGGGGTCCCACCCACAACTTCTGACCTCCATGTCAGTACCCAAAATTCCACCTCTCAAAAGAATTTCTTCTGTCACTGTCTCACCAAATTGACATCCGGACACCTCCTGCCCTGCAAGCTCCCAAAATAGCCCACTCAGGGTTTGGGAGTTCTGCTGCACAGCAAAGATCCCAGGGATCACCATGGCTGGGTTTCCAGCCCTATGGGGAGGGGTTCTGCCCACAATTTCTGATCCCCGTGTCAGAAACCCAAAATTCCCCCTCTCGCAAGAATCTCCTCTGTCACTGCCTCATCAAATCAACATCTGGACACCTCCAGCCCTGCAAGCCCCCAAAACAGCCCACTCAGGGCTTGGGAAAACCCCAGCTCAACAAAGCCTTCAGGAATTGCCACAGCCAGACCACCAGCCCCAGGGGGAAGGGTCCCACCCACAACCTCTAACCTCCTTGCAAGAGACCCAAAATTCTACCTCTTGCAGGAATCTCCTCTGTCACCGTCCCACCAAATTGATGTCCAGGCACCTCCTGCCCTGCAAACACCCAAAACAGCCTGGTCCAGCAGGACTCCAACCCTACACAGCTGCTTCTTTGCAGGAGAGATTATTAGGAGCACTCATTCAGACACCGTCTTGCCCCACCAGGATTTCTTTATATATGCTGAATATTAGGCTTCTATCAGACTTAAGTGTACCAAATATTTTCTCCCATTGGGCAGACTGTCTTTTCCTTTCTTTACAAATTCATTTGATGTGCAAGTTTTAATTTTGAGGAGGTCCCATTTATCTGTTTTTTCTTTTGCAGCTCATGCTTTGGATGTGAATTTCATGAAACTATTTCCTATTACAAGGTCTTATAGATTCTTCCTTACATTATTTCCAAGGTCTTTGTGGTCTTGACTTTTATATTTGATCTTTGATCCATCTTGAGCTGATTTTTGTATAAGGTGTGAGATGGTGTTCCTCTATCATTCTTTTGGATATGGATATTCAGTTCTTGTAGAACCATTTATTGAAAAGGCCATTTTCTCCCAGTTGAGTGAGATTTGCAACCTTGTCAAATATCAGATGGCTGTATATGTAAGAATCTTTCCAGAACTCTCAATTCAGTTCCATTGATCAGTATGTCTACCCATGTGCCAATGCCATGCAGGTTTGACCACTGGTACTATGTTCTATGTTTTAAAGTCAGGTAGTGTGATTCCTCCAATTTCATTTTTCTTTTTCAATATGTCTTTGCCTATTTGGGGCCTCCTGCCCTTCCAAATAAATTTCATAGTTCCTTCTTCCAATAAAATAGAAAATGCTGGGTTGATTTTTATTGGATTGCATTAAATCTGTAGATTAGTTTGGGGAAGATAGACATCTTAATGATATTTAGTCTTCCTATCCATGAACTGTGAATATTCTTCCATTTATTTAAACTTTCATTAATTTCCTTTAACAGTGTTGTGTTCTATTCTGTGTATAAGTCATTTACATCTTTAGATAAATTTATTCCTCGTATTTGATTTTTTAGTTACTATTATAAATGGTATTTTTTTCTTGATTTCCTCCTCAGATTGCTCATTATTAGTGTACAGAAATGTTACTGACTTTCTGCATGTTGATCTTATAACCTGTGACATTACTGAACTCATTTATAAGTTCTAAAAACTTTGTTTTAGATTTCTCAGGGATTTCTATGTATGGATTATGTAGTCTGCAAATAGTGAAGTTCTGACTACTTCCTTTCCAATTTTATATCTTCTTCTTACCTCAGTGCTTCAGCAAGTACTTCTAACACAATGTTAAAAAGGAGCAGTGATAGAGGGCATCCTTTTCTTGTTCCCAGTATTAGTGGGAAAGCTTTTAGGATTTCACCATTGTATATGAAGTTAGCTGTGGGTTTTTCATATATACCCTTTATCATGCTCAGAAGTTTTCCTTCTGTTCCTATTTTTTGCAGTTCTTTGTATTAGGAAAGGGTGCTCTATTTTCGCAAATGTTTTTTCTGCATCCATGGAGATGATCATCTGATTTCTTTCCCTTTTATCTGTTTATGTGATGTATTACATTAATTGATTTTCTTATGTTGAACCATCCTTTCATACGAGGGATGAAACCCATCTGGTCATGGTGTATAATTCATTTGATCTGTTGTTGAATACAATTAGCAAGTATTTTGTTGATGATTAAAACATCTAGGTTCTTTAGAGATATTGGTCTGTAGTTTTCCTTCTTTATGGTGTCTTTTTTTGGCTGTGCTATTAGGATAATCTTGACATCATAGAATGAGTTAGGCAATGTTCCTTCTACATTTTTTTTTTGGAGGAGTTTAAGCAATATTGGTGTTAGTTATTTCCAAAATATTTGGTAGAATTCAATTATAAAGTCCCTTGTTGCTGGACTCTTCTTAGTTTGCAGGTTTTTGATAACTGATTTCATCTCTTTACTTGCAATTGGTCTATTGAATTCATTAATTTCCTCTTCCATCAATGTAGGCCATTTCTGTTTTTTCTAGGAATTATTCAATTTCCTTTAATTTATCCTGCTTTTGGGTATATAATTTTTCAAAGTATCCTCTTATGACACTTTTTATTTCTGTTGGATAGTGATGGTATCCCCTTCCTCATTTCTAATTTTGTGTATTTTCATCTTCTTTCTTTTTTTCTTTGTTAGTTTAGCCAAAGATTTGTAAATTTTACTTATCTTCTCAAAGAACTAGATTTTGGGTTTTTTTCTAGTGATTTTTTTATGTTCTATTTCATTTCATTTTGTTCTAATCTTTGGTTTTTTTTTTCCTTTTTACTTCCTTTTGGTTAATTTGTTCTTTTTCTAATTCCTCCAGGTATGCAGTTAGGTCTTCAATTTTAGCTCTTTCTCCTTTGACATATGCATTTATGGCTAGGAATTTCTCTCCCAGTACTGCTTTTGCTGCCACCCATAGGTTTTGATATGTTGTGTTGTCATTGTCATTCATTTCAAGGTAGTTACTGATTTTTTTGGAAATTTCCTCCCTTGACCCACTTTTTGTCTAACTTCAATATCTTTTTGCCTAATCCTTTTCTCTGTCCCTTACTGATTTCCAGCTTTATTCCATTGCGGTCAGAGACATTTCTTCATACGGTTTTAATCATTCTGAGTTCGTTGACAATTTTTCTGTAGCCTAGCATGTGGTCTACCTTGGAGAATGATCCATGAGCAATCAAGAAGAACGTATATACTGCTGTATTTATGTGTAGTGTTCTGTATATATCTATTAGGTTCAGATCCACTAATGTTTTATTCAAAGCCTTTCTTTCTTTATTGATTCTCTGTGATGATGTTCTTTCTCTTGGTGATAAATTCCCCACTGTAATTGTAGAGGCATATATTTCTCCACTTAGTTTTTCCAGTGTTTGCCTCATGCAATTTGAGATGCCCTGGTTAAGTACATAAATGTTTATGGCTGTTTTTTCTTCTTGAAAGATTATCCCTTTTTCTAATATATAGTGTCCATCTTTGTCTCTTTAAATAGTTTTGCACTTAAAATCTCTTTTATCCAATATTAGTATAGCTACTCTTGCCCTATTTATGATTGCTTGTAAGTTCATTTTCCAGCAATTCACTTTCAGCCACCTTGAATCCCTGTGTCTAAGATGAGTTTTTCATAGACAGCATATACATCGTTCATATTTCCTTATCCATTCTGCCAATCTGTGCCTTCTCACTGGTTAGTTTAATCCATTATCATTCAGTTTTATTACTGTCAAGGAATTGCTTACATTAGCCATATTTTCTTTGGGGTTATGTATGTCGTATGTTGTTTATTTCTCTTTTTAATTTTTCTCTTTTTTTTTAAACTCTCCTTCTGTTTCTCTCCTGTTTGTTTTTTTCCCCTTTCAATCTGCAGTACTCCCTTTAGTATTTATTGTAGGGCATTTTCTTTTTGGCACACTCTCTTTTTTATTATCTGTGAATATTTTGAACTCTCCATCATTTTTGAATTCCAGCTATGCTGAATAGAGAATTCTTGAGTAAAATATTTTACTTTTAATACTTTAACTATGTTATATCACAGCATTCTTGGCTCTGTGGTTTTAGACGAGAAATCAGCACCTAATCTTAAGAAGCTTCCTTTTACTGTGATGGTTTCTCTTGCTACCTTCAGCATTTTCTCTTTGTCTTGAGCATTGGACTTTTTGACAAGTGTATGTGTTGGAGTAGGCCTGTTAAGATTTATAATGATGCTCATTTTGCCAGAGTGGGTTATACCATTGGGTAGAGACCCATATAATGAGAGCAAAGGTAGGCCCACATCCTGGGGAGGACTAATGCCATCAAATAGAGGGAACTGTATCTCTCAAGAGAAAGGGGGCTCCCAGGGCATTAGGGCAGTTGATCAAGTCAAGCCCTCAACACTGTTGCAAGTATCTCTGAACATGGCTTCTCAAAAAATGAAGATTGACTGTCACTGTGACCCCAAGGGGAGGGGGAAATAGATATTGAATAGATGGAACCAAAGTAACTGTGAGGGCAAAAGAAGTGTTTCACAAGAGTACACAAGGATGGATATAAACCATGTAATATTACACCAAAAACATATAGGGGATGACAGACTGATAATGTAAACCGTAATGTAAAACATAGGATAATTTAAAAATTTAGAAAACTGTATAGCCTAAAGTATCAACCACAATGTAAACATGAATGTTACCTTGTTTGAAAGCTGTTGTCTCAATATCTGTACATCAGTTTCAGTAAATATGATATAAATAAGTTAAAAGATTATCGCTGTGGAAGGGAAAAGGTTTTATAATGAATATGTGGGAGCTCTGCATATTGTATATATGAATTACTGTGATCTAAGGCTCCTGTGAAGAGCAGCTCAATAATTACGAAAAAAAGAAAAGAAAAAGATAGGATGTAGAATTTTTCCAAATCAATCTGTATTCTATATCTAACCTTTAAACTCATCGCTATATTCCATTTTACTAGTAAGGGAACCTGACATTATATTGGGCTTCACTTTTCAGGAAGTTTTGGATCACAGAGTGGTTCAACAATGGCAGCGGAGGAATACTGGTATGGAATGTTATTGACAGGCAATATATGGTTGATAGGGAGTTATACAGGGCATGTGTCCAGGGTGTATGGAAATGTTTGGATATACTCATAGTGGAAACAATTAAAAACAACAGCTGGGGGAGTACTGGGTTATTGGCCATGAGGGGGGGCTCTGTCGTGGTCCCTAGGGGAGCAGCAGTGGTCCCCCAGGTGCAATGGTATGGACCAGGAAGGAATGAGGGTCCAACAGTGAGCCCCTGATACTAATGACTATGCTTGTAAGCCTATACGCCTGAAATAAAAACAAGGCCTAGAGCAGCACTGTGCCTAAGAGTTCCCTTCTGACAGCTTCCGTGTTACTCAAATGTGTTCAGTCTTGAAGCCAAACTCAGCATATAAATGCAATGCCTTCCCCCCAGCATGGAACATGACACCCAGGGATGAGCCTCCCTGGCACCGAGCGATCACTACCAAGTACCAGTTGATGATGCAACTAGAAAATGACCTTGAATTAAAGGTTCAACATGGACCAGCAGAATATCCCTATCTACACATAATAATAGGAGTTAAAAATGCTGTTTGACCTAAAGTAAGGGGGAAATGGAAAGGACAAATGAGTTTATATGGCTATGAGTCTCTAAAAAAGAGTCTGGAGGTTGTCAGAAGGATTGCCCTTATGCACTCATAAGGATGCCCTTATGAGCAGAATCTCAGAGACAGATAAAGTAGATACAACCCCAGGTATTGGTCTTTTTGAGGACTAAAGAGACCCACAGGTTCTATGGTCATGGCAGATGGGGTTTACCACCATGTCATTTGGCCCTCTTTGGAGCTTGTGTTTCTGCATGATGGAGCTGGACTCAAATGGGATCTCTTTTCACAAGCCTTTCCTGCTACTTTACTGGAATTGTAGTTGGTGCTGGGGTTTAAGATATATCTAGGGGATTTGAATCTCTGGACTGACAATATGATAGCCAGGCCCTGAGATTCAACAGACTTCAGCTCCTACACTCTGATTTATTGGACTTACCCCACTTAGTTAACATGGAGTTGAAGAAAGTCAACCACCATACCAGGGGGCCTAGAGTGCCTACAACTGAAAGCAGGAGGATTTCATCCAGTACCCATGTGGAATCTAAGCCCCCTCTTGACATAGATGTGGAATGGACACAACCAAGCCAAGGTCCACAGGAAGGAGGAATACAGTAAGGATCAGAGTGGACTTAATGATATTCTATTCATGAACTATTGTGGTTAATAATCGAGAAAATGTGGCATTGGTGTGGAAAAAGTGGCCAAGGTAGCTGCTGGGTGTGGGGAATGGGAGGAAGCGATGAGATGTGGAGGCATTTTGGGGACTTGGAGTTGTCCTGGGTGGTGCTGCAGGGACAATTGCCGGACATTGTATGTTCTCCCATGGCCCACTGGTTGGAACGTGAGAGAGTGTGGGCTATGGTGTGGATCACAGGACATGGGGTGCAGCAATTCCCAGAGATATACTCACCGGATGCAATGGATGTGTCATGATGATGGGGGAAATGTTACTGTGGGGGGAGTGGTGGGGTGGGGTCAGTGGGGGTGAATGGGGACCTCATATTTTTTGAATGAAATATATATTTTTAAATGAATAAATTGAGTAGAATTTGGGAGAAAAAAAAAGATTTATACTGTTTGGGGTGTGCTGAACTTCCAGGACATGCACATCCATCTCCCTCAATAATGTTGGGAAGTTTTCAGCCATTATTTCCTTTACACTCCTTTTGTCTCCCTTCTCTTCTCTTTTCACTCTAGGATGCCTATAATGTGTATGTTTGTGTATTTAAATCCCCAATTCCCTTCTGGACTTTTTCTATCTTTTTATCTTTCTTATCCAAAATGTTTGATTTCAGATGTACTGTCTTCCATGGCACCAAGTCTTTCTTCTTCCTGTTCAAATATGCTGTTATGTGCTTCCAGTGTGTATTTAATTTCCTGGATTCTGCCATTCATCACCATCATATCTAATCTTTTTATGTATGTTTACAATTTTTTCCGTATTTTCTCCCAGTGTGTTCTTAATATCATTAATCTCTTCCTTCACTTCATTTAGTTGTTACATGATAATTTTTGGCACATTTGATTAGTTGTGTGATGTTCTGCATCTCACCCTGGTTTTTAGTTCATTCATTGGAATGGGCTATATCATCCTATTTCTTAGTAGGGTTTGTATTTTTTTGTTGTTGCTGTTTGGTCATCTTTTTATCTTGATGGGTTTATTCAGTTGATTAGCCTCTCTCTATACTCTAGAGCTTTATTTAGCTGCTGTTTTTGTGTTTGTGTTAAGATTTTTCTTTGACATTTTTTCCTGTTCAATTTTCTTGTTGTTTTCTATGTTCCCTTGAAGGAAAAGGATTAGGGCCAGAGAAAGTGAAAGAGGTAATAAAAGAAAAAGGGTAATATTAATATTAACATTAATATTAAAAGTTAGAAGAGGAACCATATAAGACCTAGGAAAATCAATATTTAACTCATGTAAGCAATGTAGAGTAGTAGGAATAAAAAGGTGGAGTACCTACAATGAAATGTGAAACAAAATAGAGAAAAATATATAGAATGAATTAAAAGACCAGAATCATGAGGTGAGAGGGAAAGAGAAAAGAAAGGATAAAATGAAAAAAAAATTTAATAAAAGAAAAAAGAAAGAGTAGAGAAGGTAGAAATAACAACCAGAAAAATTGAGGACTAAACAAAGGGAAGTGGAATGTAAGAACAACAGAAAGTGAACATTAGAAAGATGAAGGAAGAAAAAGATATCATTGGTAGACAGTATTAGTACACACAGAAAAGGAAACGTCAAGGAAGAGGAAAACAACAAACAAGAATCAAGCCATCAGCACCCAATTTAAAAAATGGCAGGGGATGGATGAAAGGGGGAAAAATCAAGGAAAAAACCCAAACACACAAACATGCAGTCAAACAAAAACTAAGGAAGAACAGCCTTCCTTCTTAGGCCCCTGTGGAGCTCCTCAGACTGCCTGTGTTCATCAATCACTCTTCAGCCTTCCCTCTGCAGATTTTGGAGCAGGTTTCAGCAAGTAAACTAAGTAAATTTTTTTTTAAAGTAACCTTTTTTAAGGAAAAATGAAAGACCGAAGAGAAGCTAATACAAAAATAACGTTTTCCCTGTCCTAAAGAATCAACTGGATGTTTGCTATCCCAGTGGATCACTACTCTAAGAGGAGCCAGGAATTGAACTAGAGACCTCATATATTCAAGGTGAAAATTCCTCCACTGAGATAAACTTTCCTATTAGGTCAATTAGCTCTTCAGAAAGCTATCCAGTCACTTTCACATGACAGGTTTTTCTCTTTGCAGTTGGATAAATTCCTGCTAATTAAGAGTCTGTCCCTGCCCCCTTTCTTTTCTTATTGCTTTCTCTCCCAGGGCAGCAGGATGTAATAGCCTGTGTGAGGGGATCTCCCCTTACCTTTCCTGGTCAGGTTGAGCTCCCTTTTGAAATTCAAACGGGACCCTGGTGACTGAACTCACTGCAGTTAAAAGACTCTCAACCCTCTTCAAGATCACCCCTCCTCCCAGGGGACTACAAATAAGCTCTTGGAAGCTTATTAAGCACTTCTTATTGCCTTTCTCAATTAGGGGAGTTGAAATTTTGATAGTATTTAGCACAGAACTAGTCAATTGTCTGCCTCTACCCTATCTCAGGTCAGGCAGGTAAGTGAATTGGGCTGCCTCAGCAGATTTGCCCCTCCTCTCTTCCTGGTGCCACCTCAAGCAAGTGGTAATGCTCCTAAAGCTCAAAGGGAGTTCAGAAAACCAAACCAACAGAAAGAAAACCCCTCTCCACTATTCACCAGAATCCCCCCTTTTGGAGAATGCTCCCTCACAGTGGGTGGCCAGGGGGAGTCAGGGATTCAGGGATTAGCTTGAGGTTGGGGCTTACCTGTCCCACAGTTTCCAGTCTCAGTGGTAAAATCTCGGGGTTTTACCTTGAGCAATTTATCTCTCTGTGCTTCTCTCTCCAGATTGATGCCATGAAACCTCCTGCTCCATGGATTCCCAAACAGCTCAGTTGGGCAAGATCTTGCCCCCACTCGGCCACTTTTTGCAAGAGAGATGGTGAGTGCACATTTAAACCACTGCCATTTTTCCACAAGTTGTCTTTTCCCCTCTTGATTAGTTTATGCTTGGAAATAATCCCTCAGTGCCAGGGGGAATGTAGTGAGTTTATAGATGAAATTTGGCTTAGAGAGAGACCACATTTGAACAAAAAGGACACTTTCAGGAGATAAATCTTAGGTGTTTTATATTACTAGGCTAAGTTCATTTTTTATTTTTATTTTTTAAAGATATTTAGTGTGATGGTTAGGCTATTGTGTCAACTCAGTCAGGTAATTGTGCCCAGTTGTTTGGTCAAGCAAGCACTGAGCTAACTGTAATAAAAGGACACTATTGACTTTACTGCAGTGGTAAATCATAGATAGTTGGTTATAATTACATCAGTCAGGGATATTGCCATCAGCAATGAGTGACACTTAACCCAATCAGTTGGATCCCTTAAAAGGGGAAGTGATGCCAGCGTGGAGGGAGAACTTCCAAGCTCATTTTGGACAGCCAACATCTTCCAGAACTCCTCAAGAACCATCACTGGACTTTCATTGCAGTCGCAGGTTGTGGCCGGCCTGCAGAGATTAGACTTGTGCATCCCAATGGCTGTGTGAGATACTCTTATAGATTGTATACTATTGACAGATAACTTTTGTTAATTCTGTTTCTACAGAGAACCTTGACTAATACAGCTTGGTACTGAGAGTGGTTTTTGAGGGAAAGTCTTAAATATGGGGTGTCTGAGGTGGTTCTGGGAGTTTTGAAAATATTTCATTACCCTACTTAAGGGTGCTGATGACTCCCTTTCCAATAATAAAGAGTTTGCTAACAGTCCATAGCACAAGTTGGCAATTGAGATACACAAAATAGCATCACTGGATTCCCCTACTTCCATGCTTATAAGAAACAAGGATCTGGATGAGAGTGTTTTCAAAACCTTAACAGAGTTTTGTGGAGTAAAATGGTATAATAATGTTGACTAGCTCCTTCTAGATACTCTAGATACTGCTACAGGTGAGTTAAAGGCTTCAAATTTGAAACTTAATGAATGGCGGGTGTGAAAGTTTCTGTGTGTATTCTGAAGGAAAATCGTGTCTCCTGTAGCCAAAGGCTTCAAATATCTGAGAGCCAAATTCAGACTCTCATTGTACAAGTAGCAGGGTTATAAAGGAAACTAAAATCTCAACCCTGCAGGGTTTCTGCAGTTAAAGTGAAGGCATTGATTGGAAAAGAGTAGAATCCAGAGAATTGTGATGGAGACCTATGGGATGATGATTATATTAATGGAGACATTGGAACCCTGCATTCTGCTGAGGCTTTACCAGATAAGCTTGCCATGACCTGCCCTGTCCAGGCCACACTTTGTCACCATTGTATCTTCCAGGCTCCAGCCTGCCCCAGGGAGTCTGAAACAACTTCCAGCCCTGAGGTGGGTATCAGCCAAACTTAAGCCTGCCCTGTCCAGCCTCCAGTCTGCCCCAGGGAGTCTGGACCTCCTCCCAGCCCTGAGGCACATACCAGTCAAACTCCAGCATAAACTACTAAACCTCCAGTCTGTCCTGAGGAAAATGCTTTCCAACCACTACCTGAAAAGATTAGTCCTGTCTCACTGGAAGAAAATACAAGGGAATGCCCTGAGGTCAGTAGCTTGCAAGGTATTTCTAATCTTTCTCCTTACCCACCCCTACCACCTCTCTTGTCTTTGAGACCTATTACTAGATTAAAGTCAAAACAAGCCCCCAAAGATGAAATACAAAGTGTGACCCATGAGGAAGTAAGGTATACTCAGAAAGAACTGCATGAGTTTTCCAACTTACATAGACAGAAATCAGGAAAATATGTGTGGGAATGGATACTAAGAGTATGGGATAATGGTGGAAGTAATATAAAGTTGGATCAGGCTGAATTTATTGATATGGGCCCACTAAGCAGAAATTCTGGATTCAATGCTGTAACTCAAGGGGTTAGAAAGGGCTCTAATAGTTTGTTTGGGTGACTAATTGAAACATGGGCCAAAAGATGCCCAGGCATATCTGATGTTGAGATGTCTGATTTGCCCTGGTACACAGTAGAAGATGGAATTCAAAGGCTTCAGGAGATTGGAATGCTAGAATGGATTTACCATTTAAGAACTGCCCACCCACACCAGAAATGTACAGAGGACACATCTTTAACAAGGACTGTGAGGAATAAATTTGTAAGACTAAGTACATCTTTCCTGAGGAGCTCTGTTTGCACTTCTTTGTAGTCCAGATATTACTGTAGCGAGGGTTGTGATGGAATTAGAATCATTAAACATAATGAGGATGATCAGATGTCAGAATGGTAAAAGTGAAGTATCAGTAGTTAATCACCAAAGTCAAGGTGGGTGTGGCTACCACAATGAAGGGCAGATTCAAAAGAGCACTCAAAATAGTCTGAGTCTTGTGGAGTCACCGCCTTGGTTAATACATCTAGGATATCTAACAGTGAAATAGATGGGCAGTCTATTAAATTACTTCAGTATCTGTATAAACAGAAGAGTTCTGGGTCAAGTGAAGAAAACCCTAACTCAAATTACAGATGCAGGGAATTACGGCCCTTTAATCAATTCCCAGACGTGAAACAGTTTACAGACCCAGAGCCCCTTGAATGAGGAGAAAGCCAGGTTTCCTTGGGGAAGAATCTTGTTAAACTGCCCAAAAGTTATACTCTTTTTTTGTCTTTCTTTCTTTCTTTCTTTCTTTCTTTCTTTCTTTCTTTCTTTCTTTCTTTCTTTCTTTCTTTCTTTCTTTCTTTCTTTCTTTCTTTCTTTCTTTCTTTCTTTCTTTCTTTCTTTAATATTACATTTTAAAAAATGAGGTCCCCATTTACCCCCCACCCCCCTCACCCTGCTCCTCGCCTCATAACAACAATCTCTGCCATCATCATGAGACATTCATTGCATTTGGTGAATACATCTCTGAGCACTGCTGCACCTCATGGTCAATGGTCCACATCAAAGCCCACACTCTCCCACAGTCCACCCAGTGGGCCATGGGAGGATATACGATGTCTGGTAACTGTCCCTGCATCACCACCCAGGACAACTCCAAGTCCCAAAAATGCCCCCACACTTCATCTCTTCCTCCCACTCCCTACCCCCAGCAGCCACCAAGGCCACTTTCTCCACACCAACTCTTATTCTTCTTTCCACCTTCCCCAAAGGAGATCTATGGCCTTTTATCAGAGTAACTGTGCATTGGGGAAAAGGAAATGATCAGACATTTTGGGACTTATTAGACACTAGCACAGAAGTGACATTAATTCCAGGAGACCCAAAATATCACTGTGGTTCATCAGTCACAGTACGGGTTATGAAGGTCAGGTGATTAATGGAGTTTTAGCTCAGGTCCATCTCACAGTTGGTACAGTGGGTCTCTGGACACACTCTGTGGTTATTTCCCCAGTTCTAGAATGCATAATTTGAACAGACATACTTAGTATCTGACAGAATCCCCACATTGTATTGACTTGTGGAGTGAGGGCTGTTATGGTCGGAAAGACCAAGGGGAAGTCACTAGAACTGCCCCTACTTAGCAAAATAGTAAACCAAAAGCAATACCAGGTTCTTGGAGGGATTGCAGAAATTAGTGCCACCATCAAGGATTTGAAGGAATGCAGGGGTGGTGATTCCCACCACATCCCCATTCAATTCTCCTATTTGGCCTGTACAGAAAACAGATGGATCTTAGAGGATGACAGTAATTGTCATAAACTTAACCAGGTGGTGACTCCATTTGCAGCTGCTGTCCCAGATGTGGTATCATTGCTTGAGCAAATCAACACATTCCCTGGTACCTGAACTGCACCTGTTGATTTGGCAAGTGCTTTCATCTCAATTGCTATTAGTAAGGACCATCAGGAACAGTTTGCTTTCAACTGGCAAGACCAGCAGTATATGTTCACTGTACTGCCTCTGGGGTATATCAATTTTCCAGCCCTATATCATAATATTGTCCACAGGGATCCTGATCATCTCTCCCTCCCACAAGACATCACATTGGTCCATTATATTGATGATATCATGTTGATAGGACCTATTGGGCAAGAAGTTTCAAAGACTCTAGACTTATTAGTACAGCATTTGTGTGAGAAAGGATGGGAGATAAATCCAACTAAAATATAGGTCCTTCCACCTCAGTGAAATTTCTACATGTCCAGTGGTTGAGGCATGTTGAGATATTCCTCCTAAAGTGAAGGATAGGTTGTTGGATCTGGCTCCTCCTACAATGAGAAATGAGGCACAATGCTTAGCTGGTCTCTTTACATTATGGAGACAACACATTCCTCATTTGGGTTTACTACTCCAGCCCATTTACTGGGTGGCCAGAAAAGCTGCTGGTTTTGATTGGACACTGGAACAAAAAGAGGCTCTGCATCAGATCCAGGCTCTGTGCTAGCTGCACTAACACTTGGGCCATATGATCCAGCAGATCCAATGATGCTGGAAGTTTCTGCGGCAAATAGAGATGCTGTCTGGGGTCTTTGGCAGGTCCCTATAGAAGAATCACAATGCAGACCCTTAGGATTTTGGAGCAAAGCCCTGCCATCCTCTGAAAATAACTACTTCCTTTTTAAAAAAAGATTTATTTATTTATTTATTTATTTATTCCCCCCCCCCCCCGCCTTGAAGCTTGTTCCTTTCTTTACTGTCTCTTCTCTGTGTCCATTCATGGTGCATTTTTTCTGTTTCTGTTTGTCTCCATTTGTTGGGTCATCTTGCTGTGCCAGCTCTCCACAGTGCATGGGCTGTCAGTTCTCCATGGCACATGGGTCAGCTTGCCTTCACAAGCAGGCCCTGGGATGCAAACCCAGGGTCTCCAATATGGTAGTTGGGAGAACAACTGAGCCATAACTGCTTCTCAGACTACTCCCCTTTTGAGAAACAGCTTTTGGCCTGCTACTGGGCCTTAATACAGACTGAATGCTTAACCGTGGGCCATCAAGTTACCATGAGACCTGAGTTGTCTATCATGAGCTGGGTATTGTCTGACCCACAAAACTATAAAGTTGGGTATGCACAGCATTGCTCCATAATAAAGTGAAAGTGGTATATATGAGATAGGGCTTGAGCAGGTCCTGAAAGCATGAGTAAATTACATGAGGCAGTAACCCAAATGCCCATGATGACTACACCTGCCATGTTGCCTTCTCTTTCCCAATGCACAGCTTTGGCCTCTTGGGGAGTCCCTTACAAGCAGTTGACTGAGGATGAGGAAACTCAGACCTGGTTTACAGATGGTTCTGCATGATATGCTGTTACCACCCTTAAGTGGAAAGCTGCAGTACTGTAGTCCCTTTCTGGGACATCCCTGAAGGACATTGGTGAGGGAAAATCTTCCCAGTGGGCAGAACTTCAAACAGTGCAACTCATTGTTCATTTTGCTTGGAAGAAGAAATGGCCAGAGGTGTGTTTATACACTAATTGGAAAATTGGTGAGAAAGAGGACTGGGGAAGAGGTTTGTGAATTGACCTTTCTGAGTGGGCAAAAACATGGAGATTTTTGTGTCCCACATGAATGCTAACCAGAGTGTAACTTCAGCAAAGGAAGATTTTAATAATCAAGTGGATAAGATGACCTGCACTCCAGCTAATGCTCAGCCTCTTTCCCCAGGCACTCCTGTAATTGCCCAGTGGGCTCTTGATCAAAGTGGTCATGGAGGTAGGAATGAAGGTTATGCATGGACTCAGCAACATGAACTTCCCCTTACCAAGGATGACTTGGCTACAACCACTGGTGAGTGCCCAATCTGCCAGCAGCAGAGACGCACACTCAGCCCCCAATATGGCACAATTCCTCAAGGTGAATAGCCTGCTACTTGGTGGCAGGTTGACTACACTGGGCAACTTCCACCATGGAAGGGACAGCAATTTGTTTTAACTGAAATAGACACATACTCTGGATATGGGTTTGTATTTCCTGCATGCAATGCTTCTTCCAAAACTACCATCTAAGGATTTACTGAATGTCTTATCTACCACCTGGGCATTCCATACAACATTGCTTCTGATCAAGAAACTCATTTCACAGCAAATGAGGTGTGGGAATGAGCAAAATGCCCATGGAATTCATTGGTCTTACCATGTTCCCTCTCACCCTGAAGCAGCTGGATTGATAGAATGATGGAATGTCCTTTTGAAGACTCAACTATGGCACCGACTAGGCGGCAATACCTTGCAAGACTGGGGCAATGTTCTCCAGGAAGCTGTGAATACTCTAAATCAGCATTCACTCTATGGTGCTGTTTCTCCCATAACCAGAATCCATGGGTCCAGGAATCAAGGGGTGAAATGGGAGTGGCATCATTCACTATTATTCCTAGTAACCCACAAGGAAAATTTTTGCTTCCTATCCCTGCAACCTCAATCTCTGCTGGTCTATGGGTTTTAGTCCTGAAGGAGGAGTCCTGTCACCAGGCAACACAACAATGATTCCATTGAACTGGACCTTAAAACTGCCACCTGCCACTTTGGGCTCCTCTTACCTCTTAATCAACAGTCAAAGACTGGAATTACTGTACTGACTGGGGTGACTGATCCTGAATATCAAGGGGAAATAGTTCTGCATCTATATAATATGGGTAAAGAAGAGTTTTGAATCCTCTAGGACATCTCCTAGTACTGCCATGTCCTATGATTAAAGTCAATGGAAAATGGCAATAAACCAATCCAAGCAGGATTAACAATGGCCCAGATTCTTTAGGAATGAAAATTTGGGTCACTCCACCTGGCAAAGAACCATGGCCTGCTGAAGTGCTTGCTGAGGATAATGGAAACATGGAATGGGTAGTGGAATAAGGTAGTGATAAATATCAACTTCAGCCACCTGATGAGCTACAGAAACAAGGACTATAATGGTCACGAATCTTTCTTCCTTCTTTCATTATGATGATTGTATATGTACACAAAATGAATTTCTTTGTCTTCTTCCCCAAACTTACCCCTTATCATATAACAAGTTGTATCCATTTCATGCCATAATATTTGAGGATGTCAAGTTTGAGAGTGAATATTACCCAAGAGCTTGCACTCTATTCTGTATGGAATTAATACATTTCCAGTTGTAAGCAGGAAAGCTGAACATTGTTAGGCAGAAATATATATATATATATATATATATGAATGTTATAGTTTTTACTTAGAGACTAAGTATGGTTTAAGGTAATGTGTATGGTTGCTGAATTGACAAGGGGTGGACTGTGATGGTTAGGCTATTGTGTCAACTCAACCAGGTAATTGTGCCCAGTTTTTTGGTCAAGGAAGCACTGGGCTTACTGTAATACAAGGGCATTTATGGACTTTAGTCACCATTGACTTTACTGCAGTGGTAAGTCATAGATAGCTGGTTATAATTGTATCAGTTAGGGAGACTGCCATCAGCAATGAATGATGCTTAACCCAATCAGTTGAATCCCTTAAAAAGGGAAGTGATTCCAGCCTTGAGGGAGAATTTCCAAGCTCATCTTTGGACAGCCAATATTTCCCAGAACTCATCAAGAACCTTCATTGTACTCCAGAGTCAGCTGCCATGATTGTAGAACCTGTGTGTCTCCATAGCCCTCAGGAGCACCAGTACCAGTGGTTTTATCTACTTTGGCTGTCTCTGGGATACCACTGAGGTGTGTATAAGTGAGACCCCTTTGATGACCTCTTATTTGAAAACTCTTAGCCATATATACTCATTTGTCTTTATCATTTCCCCCTTTTATCCAAAGTCTTTTTCTAGTTGCATCACGAGTTAATAATTAGTAGTAATCCTTCAGCATGAGAGAGGCTTATCCCTGGGAGTGTTGTTCAATGGTGAAGTGAAGGTAATCTGTTTACATGTTGAGTTTGACTTAGAAATGGCCACATTTGAGCAATTTGGAGGCTCTCAGAAGATAACTCTTAGGCACCCTACAGCTCTAGGCCTAGTTCAAATTTCAGGCACACAGGTTCTTAAGCATAGTCAACAGTATCAAGGGTTCATCATTGGAGCATCCTTCATCCCTGGTCTTTGCCCTTGCACTTGGGGGATTGTTGCTGTTCCATTAGGGAATGTGATAGAGCTCCCTTGGGTAGGAATTCAACACTTCCTCAGTTGTCATTTGTGACTTTAACTATTATGAAAATACCCAACATATCCAAACATTTTTACATACTCTATGTACATGCCCTGGAGAACTCCTTTCCAAAAATGTGTCCCCCATCAATAATATCCCATACCAGCATTCCTTCTCTGCCATAGTTGAACCCGTCTGTGGTCCAAAACTTCTTCAAAAATGAAGCGTAATATATTGCCAAATTCAATTTAATCAGAAAATGAAATAGTAGAGATAGGTTTAAGGATTAGAAATAGAATACACACTAATTTAGAAAAACTAAAGTAAAGTAAAAATAAATTGGGGTACTAAAAAATGATGGAAACTATCTTGGAAATTATTTTCCTAAGTGTAATGGATTTGGACTCAGATGTTACCTTTCTACACATGTCTCTTCTGTTAATTTTTTCTGAACCTATGGTTGGCACTGGAGTTGGTATATACCCAGGAAACTTGAATCTCTGGGCTGGCCATATGCCAACTGGGTCCTGAGCTTCAGCTGAGTTGCAGATCCTACTCTTCAGTTTGTTGGACTTGCATAGGTCGGCTAATGGGGAAGTGAAGATGGTGAACCACTTCACCAGGGAACTGAGAGTACCTATAACTCCAAACGGGAGAATTGTATCCAACATCCATGTGGGATCTAAGCCCCCTCTTCATATATAGTGGAGTGGACATCACCATCCCAGGGTCCATAGGATGGAGGGATAAAATATGGATTAGAGTGGACCTACTGGTATTCTACTATAGAACTAGTGTGACTAGTCATGGAAGAAACCGTAGAAATAATGTGGCAAAAGCAGTCATGGTAGTCGCTGAGGAGAGGGAGAGTGAAGAAGAGATGAGATATGGGGGCATTTTTGGAACTTGGAGTTGTTTTGAATGATATTGCAGGGACAGATGCTGGACATTATATATCCTACCATAACCCACTGAATGGACTGAATGAGAGTGTAAACTATAATATAAACTGTAATCCATGTGGTACAGCAGTACTCCAAAATGTATTCACCAATTGCAATGAATGTGCCACAATGATGAAAGAGATTGTTGATGTGGGAGGAGTGGATGGGGTGGGATGTGGAGTATGTAGGAAACCCTTATATTTTTTAATGTAACATTTTTTGTGATATTATGTATCTTTAAAGAAACAATAAAAAAACCTTCATTTGACTTTCATTGCAACTCCTGCCTTCAGAGCTTGGACGTGTGCATTCTCACAGCTGTGGGAGAGACTTATAGAATCACATACTATTGACAGATATCTCTTGTTGAATTTGTTTTTCTAGAGAATCCTGACTAATACACATAAATTATGTAAATATTACATAAGAAATATAGGAGATTCCCTATGACCCCTTCCATACTCCACCCACACTTTCCCACATAAACAACATCCTTCATTAGTGTGGTACATTTGTTAAAATTGATGAACACATGTTGGAGCATTGCCACTATGTGAGGATTATAATTTATATAGTATCTAAAACTCTCCCTCCCTCACATTTTTGTAAGTTATGACAATATGTATAATCGCCTGTACCCATCAGAGCAACATCATTCAGCAGAATTCCAATGTTACAAAAATGTCACCATATTACATGTATTTTTTAGAGGTATGTAGGTTAGATGCATGCATTATTGGATTTTGCCTAGGTTCTTGAAGTTAGGCCAGTAATTTATTCAAGCAGGGAGGAATGAGAAATGGTAGAAAATAACTGTATTATTCAGCCAAAGGGGTGCTGATGCAAAATACCAGAAATTGGTTGGTTTTTATAAAGGGTATTTATTTGGGGCAGAAGCTTACAGTTACCAGCCATATAGCATAAATTACATCCCTCACCAAATTCTATTTCTATGGGTTGGAGCAAGATGGCTGCCAACGTCTGTGAGGGTTCAGACTTCCTGTGTTCCTCTGGGCTCAGCTCTTCTGTTTTCTCTACAAGGTCAGCTGTAGACTATCAGGTGAAAAGCTCTGTCTTTTTCTCTGGGAGTTTTGCCATGTCTAAGGAGCCATCTCTATTCCTCTGAATTTTTCTTCTTGCTCAGGTCCTCTTCCTTAGGTGTGCTTTTCTTTCCTCTGTGTGCTTACTTCCTGGGACTTCAGCTTAAAACTTCAGCATCAAACTCCTCATCAAATCTCTAACATCAAAAAACCCCAACTCTATCCTTTGTCTTGCCTTTTATCTGTTATTCCCCACCCACCGGGTGGTGGGGACTCAATGGCCTAATGACGTGACCCAACAAAAGCCCTAATCATATCTTAATCATGCCCAGGGACACACCAGATTAAACACAAAATTCAATATCTATTTTTGGAATTCATAACCATATCGAACTGCTATAATAACAGGTCATGTGTCCCAGGTAGAATGGAAGGAGCTGAAAAGTGGTCAAGTGGGCTGATTTACTGACTATAATTACCCATTATAGATTATAAATGCCCAGGTTTTACTAGCATGGCCACATGGCAGAGGGAACCTGGTGAGAGGGATTTGCAGAGGGCAGGAACAGGGGTCCAGAGATGAGAGAGTGGCTGTTCAGAACTGGCAGCTGCTTTTTAAACCATTAGTTATTCCACCCCTTTGTTAATGGCATGGGAGGGGTTCTAGCTGTTTGTTGTTTTGTTTGATTACCCCACCCATCAATCCCCCATGTGGACCCAATGATAAAGTCATTGGGAAATATTTGAGGCATCTCCTGTCTCCCAGATGAAGTCTTTGTTCTGAATGGTGGAATCTTGGAAAGTATTTTCCAGCAGCCATCTTGGGGGAGTATTGATGTCCATGTGGACTCTCTTCCAGGTTCCAGATATATCTATTGATGCCATTTCTTACTAGCTGGCTTCAAATGTACATAAAAATAGGGGATTCCCATAGCCCTGCTCCCCACACTCTCACACTGACATCCTTCATTAGTGTGGTACATTTATTGCAATTGATGAACACATTTGGAGCATTGCACTTAGCATGGATTAAAGTTTACATTGTAGTTAACACTATCTCCCTCCCAATTCTGTAAGTTATGGCAAGATATATTCTGCTCTTAATTTGTCATTTCTGTGTCATTCAGAACAATTCCCCAGTCTCAGAAATGCCCTTGTATTATACCTGTTTTTCCCTCTCACTGACCTCATAACATCCAGGAGCCATTGCCTCCATATCAATGATATAATTTCTTCCTTTGCTAGAATCACAATGTCTACAGTAGTATACCAGTAAGACTAACTTTAGTCCCTACTTCATTCCCCAATCTTGAGGTTTCTGGTACAGTGTGTCCACTCCAACCCTAATTGAGAGGGGGCTGTGATCCATTAGGGTGGATTGATGGAACTCACAGTCATAGACTGTTTTGGTTCCTTGGTATGGTAGATGGTCATCAACTCCTAGTTAATTGTCCTAGTGAAACCAGTGAATGGGAGAGTAGGAGTTGCAACTCTGTTGAGTTTCAGAGCCCAGTTGGCACGTGGATATACCAAAGATTTAATTCTCTTGGATATACACTTACCAACTCCAGTACTGATTATAGGTTCAAATAGAAAGACAGAAGAGCCATGTGTAGGGAAAACACAATTGAGTCCAACTCTTTCATCCTGGGGAGCATAAATACCAAAGTGGGGCCCATTCCCAAGGTATCAAATTCCTGAGCTATCTGCCCTGACTATTGTGTCTGGATGTCTGCAGAGCCTTTAGGAGACCTGCTACTTGGGTAAATATCTGGTTTGGCAGTCAACGAGATCCTGCCGTGATATGCATAAACATAACCTCTTGAATGAACGCCAAAATCACTTTGAAGTCTCTTGGTCATATAAACTCTTACCTTTTCCTTTTGGTCAAGGTCTTTTTCCAATTGCCTTGCTAGTTGGTGCTTAGTAGTAAGCCCTTCATGCCAGTAAGTCTAATTCCTTGGATCATTTCCCACACTGGGGGAAAGGTAATGTATTTATATGGTGTTTGGCTTAGAGAGAGGCCTTGTTTGAGCAACAAGGAGTCTCCCAGGAGACAAATTTTAGGCACCCTATAATTTTAATCTAAGTTTCCAATTCTAAAGTAATGGTTCATAAGAACAGTCATCAATATCAAGGATCCATCAAAGGATCAACCTGCATCAATAGTCATTGTCTCTGTAATTGGGGTATCAAAAAATTAAAAGCTGAAAAAGATTTGTTTTTGATGTTTTGCCTTCCATAACTGCATTAAGTATTGCCCTGTATGCACATTGGCAAGGCAACTTTTTCCATCTCTTCCTCAGTGTCTATATCCTTTCTTTTTCTTTTCTTTTTTCTAATTATTAAACTTGTCTTTATAAAAGTTTTAGACTGTGTGATTCCTCCAATTTCATTTTTCCTTTCCAATAAGTCTTTGGCTACTTGGGGCCTCTGACCATTCCAGATAAATTTCATAGTTAGTTGTTTCAATTCTGTAAAAAAAAAAAGTTGCATTGATTTTTATTTTAAATCTGTAAATCAGTTTGTGTAGGACAGATATCTTAATGATGTTTAGTCTTCCTATCCCTGAACAGGGAATATTCTTCCATTTATTTAAATAGTTTGATTTCTTTTAATGGTGTTGTGTAGTTTTCTGCATATAAGTGATGTACATATTAGTTAAATTTATTCCTAGGTATTTGAATCTTTTCATTGCTATTGAAAGTGGATTTTTTTTCTTGATTTCCTCCTCAGATTGCTCATTATTGGTGTACAGAAATGCTACTGATTTTTGCACATTGATTTTATAACCTGCGACTTCATGAACTCATTTATAAGCTCTAGAAGCTTTGTTGTGGATTTCTCAGTACTTTCTATGTATAGAATCATGTTGTCTACAAAGAGTGAAATTTTTATTTCTTGCTTTTCAATTTGGATACTTTTATATCTCTTCTCTAAGTGTTTGACCAAGTACTTCTAACACAACGTTAAGTAGGAGTGGTGCGAGTGGGCATCTTTGTCTTTTGCCCAATCTTAGAGGGAAAGCTTTTAGGATTTCTCCATTGAACATGATCTTAGCTGTGGGTTTTTCATATATACCCTTTATCATTTTGAGGAAGTTTCCTTCAATTCCTATCTTGTATAGTGGTTTCCTCAGGAAAGGGTGTGGTATTTTGTTGAAAGCTTTTTTCTGTGCCTATGGAAATGGTTATTTGATTTTTTTTTCTTTTGGTCTGTTTATGTGGTGTATTACATTGATTGATTTCCTTATATTGTACCTTCCTTGCTTTCCAGGGATGAAACCCACTTGGTCATCCTGTATAATATACTCGATGTGTTGTTGAATATGATTAGCAAGTACTTAGTTGAGGGTTTTAGCATCTAGGTTCAATAGAAAGATTGATCTATAGTTTTCTTTGTGACATCTTTGTATTTGGTATTATAGAGATTTTGGCACCATAGAATGGGTTAGGCAATGTTCCCTCCACTCCTAATTTTTGGAAGTTTAAGGACAGGTGTTAGTTCTTTCTGGAATATTTGATAGAATTCCCCTGAAGCCATCTTGTCTTGTGCTCTTATTTGGGGGATTTTTGATGACCAATTCTCTATTGTTACTTGTGATTTTTCTGTTGATTTCTTCTTTCATCAATGTTGGCTTCTTGTGTGTTTTAGGGATTTATTTCCTCTAAATTATCCATCTTGTTGGCATATAATTTTTAAAGTATTCTCTTCTGATATGCCTTATTTCTCTGGGGTCAGTGGTGAGATCTTCTTATCTTACCTTGTGTATATACATCTTTCTCTGTTTTCTCTCTGTTAGTCTAGCTAAGGGTTTGTCAATTTTATTGATCTTCTCAAAGAAACAGGTTTTGTTTCTGTTTAGTTTTTTTAGTGCTTCACTATTTTCAGTTTCATTTAGCTCTGCTCTAATCTTTGTAATTTCCTTCTTTCTACCTCCTTTAGGGTTGTTCTTTCCTAATTCCTTCATATGCACTGCCAGTTCTCTGTTTTCGCTCTTTCTTCTTTTTTAATATAGGCATTTATGGCTATAATTTTCCTCTCAGTACAGGTTTTACTGCATCCTATTGGTTTTGATATGTTGTGTTGTCATTTTCAATCGTTTCAGGGTAGCTACTGATTTATTTGTGATTTAACTCCTTTAACCCCTGTTTGAACAAGGGTTTGTTGCCCAACTTCCATATCTTTGTGCCTAAACTGGTTCTCTCTACTTTACTTATTTCTAGGTTCATTCTACTGTGACCAGAGAATTTACTTTGTGTAATTTCAATCTTTCTGAAATTATTCAGAGTTGTTCTGTGGCCTAGCATGAGGTCTATCATGGAGAATGAACCATATGCTCTTTAGAAGAATGTATATCCTACTGTATTTGGGTGTAATGTTCTGTATATGTCTTTAAGCTCCAGATCCTCTAATGTATTATATGAAGTCTTTGTACTTTATTGATTCTCTTTTAAGACATTCTAATGGAGATAATGGTGTATTAAAGTTCCCCATTATAAATGTAGAGGCTTTGATTTCTCCACTTATTTTTTCCAGTGTTTGCTTCACGCATTTTGAGACACCCTGGTTAGAGGTGCATAAATGTTTATGATTGTTCTTTCTTCCTGAAAGATTTCCCCTTTTACTAATATATAGTGTCCATCATTGCCTCACACTAATTTTGCACTTAAAGTCTATTTTGTCTGATATTATATAGCTACTCCCACCTTTTCTTGCTTATTGTTTGCTTGTAAAATTGTTTTCCATCCATTTAACTTCAGCCTCCTTGCATACCTGGGGCCAACATGGGTTTCTTGTACACAGCATATAGATGGATAATATTTCCTTATCCATTCTATCAGTATGTGTCTTGTGACTGTTGCATTTAATCCAGTAATGTTTGATATTATTTCTTTCAAGGATTTACTTACATTAGACATATTTCCTTTGGGTTTATGTATGCCATTCATTGTTTTTCTTTCTCTTCCTATTTTTGTAGTTTTTCTTACACTCTCTTCCAACTCTTTCTTTTCTGTTTTTTCCTTTCAACCTGTAGATCTCACTTCAGTATTTCTTCCAGTGCAGGTTTCTTATTGCTATACTCTCTTAAATTCTTTTTTATCTGTGAATATTTTTAACTCTCCCTCATTTTTGAATCCCAGTTTTGCTGGATAAAGTATTCTTGGCTTGAATTTTTTCCCCTAGCACCTTAACTATGTTGTACCACTGCCTTCTTGCCTCCATAGTTTCAGATGGGAAACCAGCACTTAATCTTATTGATCTTCCCTTGTATGTGATGCTTCTCTTTTCTCTTGCTGCTTTCAGTATTATCTCTTTGTCTTGAGCATTAGCCAATTTGACAAGTATATGTCTTGGAGTAGGCCTGTTAAGATTTATACTGTTTATTGTGTGCTGTACTGCCTAGACATATACATCCATGTCCTTCTATATGGTTGGGAAGAATTCAGCCATTATTTCCTCCGACACACCTTCTGCTCCCTTTCTGTTCTCTTATGCCTCTGGGATGCCTGTAGTTTGTATATTTGCATTGTCATTCAAATCCTTGAATCTCCGCTGAGATTTTCTATCTTTCTCCTATATATTTTATCTATCTGTTCTACTATCTGTTTGATTTCAGCTGTACTGTCTTCCACATCTCTGAATCTTTCCTCTCCATGTTCAAATCTGTTGTTATGTGCTTCCATTTTATTTTTAATTTATTGCATTGTGTCCTTCATCCCCATTATATTCATTACCTTTTAATGCATGTTTAGAATTTCTTCAGTGTATTCTCCCAGTGTTTTCTTAATATCCATAATATCTTCCTTCTCTTCATTAAGTTAATTCATGATATTTGCTTGGACATTACTTTTAGTTGTTCCATATTCTGCATCTCCTCCTGCATTTTAGTTGGTTCATTGGACTGAGCCATATCGTCCTGTTTCTTAGTATGAGTTGTAATTTTTTGTTGGTGTCCAGGCATCAGTTTATCTTAATGGGGTTGTTCAGTTGATTAGCTTCTCTTTCTAATCTATGGTATTATTTTGTTGCTGTTTTAGTGTATGTGTCAGTTTTCACTTTGTGACTTCATTCATTTTATTCTATTTTCTTGCTGTTGTCAATGTCCCCTTGAATAAAAATTAGACTCAGAGAAAAGGAAGTATAAAGAGAGAAAGGATAATAGTAATAATAATAGTAAAAGGTAGAAGAGGAACTGTATAAGAACTACGAAAATGAGTAATTAAATTGAGTAAGAAGTGCAGAAGATTAAGATCAAAAAGTGTCCTTAGGATGGAGGAATAAAATATAGATTAGAGTGGACTTACTGGTATTCTAACATAGAAATACTGTGACTCTAGCAAAGGAAAAAATTACATCATTGATGTGGAGACAGAAATATATTTTAGAGAAAATGGAGTTTATTTATTGTCTTTTAAAAAATTATATATATTCACATAAAATGATACATTAAAAAATATAATAAGACCCCATAATCTCTAACAAATATTCCACCAGGATGTGGAGTTGGAGTTATATGAGAAATCTATGCATCTGTATGATTGTTTTGCAAATTCACAATATCTGTAACAAAAATATATTTTAAAAAATAGTATGGTTTGGGGTAAAATACACCAAATGTAAGATATGGACTATAGTTGGTAGCAATATTTTGACCATGCTCTTTCATAGTTTGTAACAAATGTTTCACAACAATGCAAATAGTTGGTGGAGGGGTGATATATGAGATTCCCGTGTGATGTTATGTATGTTTATTTTGTAAGTTCACAATCTTTACTATACAGTTATTGTTTGTGTGTGTTCATGTATGAATGATATACTTCAATAAAAAATAAAAAATTTTAAAAAATATGAAGTTCCCATATACCCCATTCCTCACATTCCCCACACCTCCCACATCAACATCTTTCATTAGTGTTCTACACTCATTGCATTTGATGAATATATTTTGGAGCTCTGCTACACAAGATGGGTTATAATTTGCATCATAGTTCACACTCTCTCCCAGTCCACTCAGTGGATTATAACACAATATAAAATATCCTTCATCTGTCTCTGCAATATCATTCAGGACAAATCCAAGTCCCAAAAATGCCCCCATATCACACCTCTTTTTTCCTTTCCCTGCCTTCAACAACTCCTGTAGCCACTGTCTCCACATCAATGACATAATTTCTTCCATTGCTGAGGACACAATAATATCTATATTAGAATACCAGGAAGTGCACTCTAATCCATATTTTATTCCACCATCCTGAAGATCCTGGGATGGTGAGGCCCACTGCACCTCTAAATCAAGAGGGGACTTAGATACCATATGGTATTCTCCTATTTGTATTTGTAGACTCTCTAGGTTCCTTGGTGTGGTGGTTGACCATTCTCACCTCCTTGTTAGCTGAACTTGGTAAGTATAAAAAACTGGAGAGTAGGTGCTGCAACTTTGCTGAGACTCAGGGCCCAGCTGATACATAGACAGTACAGAGATTCAAGTTTCCTTGACATACACCAACCCCAGCACCAACCAAATGTTCAGTAAATGTGATGAAGAGATATGTGTAGAGAAGTCACAACTATGTCCAATTCCATCACACTCAGGATTACAAATTCCAATGGAGACACCACTGGCAAGACATTGAACTCCTGAGCTATCTTCCATGACCATAGGAACTGTGTGTCTCTGTAGCCCTCAAAATCACCACTATCTGCAATTATATCTACTTTGGCTGTCTCTTAGTTCCTGCTGATATGTTATAAGTTCAGCCCCTCTGATGACCTTCTGACTCATTTTGAAGTCTCTTAGGAATATAAGCTCATTTGTATTTACCATTTCCCCCTTTCATTCAAGATTTTTTTTCTAGTTGCATCACCAACCAGTGCTTGGATGTAATCACTTGGTGAAAAGGAAGCTCATTGCCAGAGTCACAACCCATGCTCAGGAGAAGACAATGCATTTATATGCTAAGCTTGGCTTAGAGAGTGGTCACACTTGAGCAACATGGAGGCTCTTAGGAGGTAACTTTTTGGTGTAACATTTTGAGTGATCTATGTATCCTCAAAAACAATGCAATTTTTTTTATCTTTGAGTGGTGTATGGGAACACTTTATGATGCTGTTTTGTAAGTTCACAATTTTTACTATACACTTATTTTGTGCTTAGGTTAATGTATGAATGCCACACTTGAATAAAATTTTAAAAATAAAGTAAAAAATGATATGGGAAATGTGGCAAAAAAAGTAAAAGTTGGTGGTTGTATTTACTAGTTGGATGGTATATTGCAGTTCTTTGTATGGGTTTTATACTACTTTTGAACCGAGCTGAAATTTGAAATTATTTCTAAATAAAGAGCTTGAAAAAAGAAAATAAAATATGGACTAGAACAATAAAATAAGAAACAGAATAATGAACAATATATAGAATGAATTAAAAGGACAGAATGGTAATAAGAGAGGGGGAAAGACAAAATAGTCAGAAAAAAAGTGAAAAAGAAAGAAAACAGAAAAAAGGAGAAATAAGAACTAGAAAAATTGAAGCCAAACAACAAAAGGTGGAATGAGGGAAATGGACTTGGCCCAGTGGTTAGGGTGTTCGTCTACCACATGGGAGGTCCGTGGTTCAAACCCCAGGCCTCCCTGACCCATGTGGAGCTGGCCCATGCGCAGTGCTGATGCGCACAAGGAGTGCCCTGCCACACAGGGGTGTCCCCGCGTAGGGGAACCCCACGCACAAGGAGTGCACCCTGTAAGGAGAGCCACCCAGCACGAAAGAAAGTGCAGCCTGCCCAGGAATGGCACCGCCCACACTTCCCATGCCGCTGACAACAACAGAAGCGGACAAAGAAACAAGACACAGCAAACAGACACAGAGAACAGACAACCTGGGGAGGGGGGGAATTAAATAAATAAATCTTTTTAAAAAAAGGTGGAATGAAAGAACAGCAACAGAAAGCAGAATATAGAAAGATGAAGAAAGTAAAAGAAATATCATAGATAGACAAAATTCTTAAACAATGAAAAGGAAACAAATGAAGGGGAAGCACAACAAAAAGAACAAGAGAGCAACAACTAATAAACAACAAAAGGGGTGAGGAAAGAAGATAAAAAGAGGAAAACAGAACAAAGAAAGCAAGCATGCAAGCAAACAAACAAAAACCTTGGAAAAGTAGGCTCCTCTCATAGACCCCTAAGGAATTTCTCAGGCTACCTGTGTTCATCATGCAATTGCCCTGCAACTTGCCCTCTGCAGCTTTTGATCCAGGTTTTAGTGAGTAAAATAAGCTAAATTTAAAAAGAAAACTTTTTAAAGACTAATAAGAGATCCAAGAAAAGCTAATACAAAATTATCGTCTATATGTTTCCTGTACTAAAGTATCAGCTGAATGCCTGATAGTCCATAGGTCACTTCTCTAAATAGACCCAGGAATTGAACCAGGAACCCCATATATTCCAGGTGGGAATTCCTCCACTGATCTAAACTTTCTCCTTGAGTCAGTTAGCATTTAGAAAGCTGTCCATGCATTTCTTTCATGGAAGTTAGAATCTTTAGCAGTTGACCAGACTCCTGCTGATTAAAAGCCTGTCTGTCCATTTCCCCTTTCTATTTTTTTCATTTTTTCTCTTCATTTTTATAAATGTCACATTAAAAAAAATATGAGGTCGCCATATACCCCCACACCCTTCACCGCAATCCTCCCACATCAAAAACCTCTTTCATCATCATGGGTCATTCATTGCATTTGGTGAATACAATTTGGAGCACTGCTGCACCACATGGGTAATGGTTTACACTGTAGTTTACACTTTCCCCCAGTCCACCCAGTGGCCCATAGCAGGACATATAATGTCCACCAACTGTCCTTGCAGTACCACCCAGGACAACTCCAAGTCCTGAAACTACCCGCACATCATATCTCTTCTTCCATCTCCCTACCCTCAGCAGCTACTGTGGCCACTTTCTCCACATCAATACTACATTTTCTTCTATTACTAATCACAATAGTTTCATAGTAGAATATCGGTAAGTCCACTCCAATCCATACTCTATTCCTCCATCCAGAGGTGTGCAGTAGGAAGTCTCAAGCTTTCAAGGGACTATTAACTGTCCCCTAGGAGGAGGAGGGGTCTGAAAGAGGGCTGGGAGTGGTTTCTTTGCAGTGAGTTCAGTCACCAGGGTTGCCTTTGAACACTGGAAGGGACTTCAACCTGACCAGGAGAGGGGAAGGGGAATCTGCTCACAAAGGCTATCATGCCCAGCTGCCCTGAGAAAATATTGCCTGCCTCTGCCTTCTCCCCACCCAAGTTCCTCTCTCCCAGGGTACCTAGGTGCATCAGACTGTCTGAGAAGATTCCTCTCTTCCCTCTTCCTGGGGTCAACTTGGTGCCAGCAGGTATGCTCCCCAAAGTTCAAAGGGGACACAGGTAACTAAACCCACAGAAAAGAAACCACTTTCCACAGAACTCTCTTCCTCCCAAAGAATACTACTTTCCACTTGGTGGTTGCTGGGAGTCAGAGAGTTCATGGAGGTTTTTTGTCTTGAGGTTGAGGCTTAGCCACCAACTGTTTCCAGAGACAGGGGTGAGAAATTCATGGTTTTCCCTTGGGCTCTTTATCTCTTTGTCCAGTTCACTCTAGATCTATGCCTGGAATCCTCCTGCTCTGTGGGTTCCCAAAACAGCTCACTAGCTTAGGATTTTGTCCTTTCTCAACCATTTTATTGCGAGAAATCTTGGGAGTGCTCACCTCAGATGATGCCATCTTGCCAGAACTCCCTAAGTTTAAACTTCACAAGAACAAGTTTCATATGTACAAATATCAATATCAAGGGCTGTGCATATTTTCTGTCCTCCTTTTCTAGGCACTGCCCATGTACTCAAGAGATGCTCACCACTTTATTAGAGAATGTTGCAGAACTCTTATGGAACTCAATTTTCCTTAGGTTATTCTGTGGGTCTCTACCCACCAAGACTATACACTGTGACAGCATAAAGACATTCATATTCCATAGAAGCATACCCCAAGTGCATCCCTACCCACACATACTCCCACTACCAGCAACCCACAGCAGTGATCCTCCCCTTCCACAGTTACAACCATTTTGCAGTTCAAAATCTCCCCCCAAAAGCTAAATAATAACAATAAAGTAAAATTAATTAAAACTAAATAAATAAAATTTTGCATTGTGACTTTCAGCAACATAGGTTTTTTTTTTTATATTGAAATTTTCTTCTCTATATTCTCCCAGTCTTCTTTTTTTCATTTTATATTCCAAGAAGCTTTAGGTTACAGAAATGTCACATAGAAAATATTAGATGTTTCCATTACCCCTACAACCCCTCCCCACCAATAACATCCTACTTGGGTGTGGTACATTTTTTACAATTGATGAGCATATATCACAGCATTGCTACTAACCATAGTCAATCATTTACACTTTGGTTTACATTTTGCATCATCCACTTTTATATGTTCTGACATAATGTTATAATGGCCTCTATTCAGAATTGTAAGATAATGCAGAACAATTCCAATCCTCCAAAAATGTCCTATGTTCTACCCATTCTTCCCTCCCACTTCCCTCAAGATCTATGATAACCATTAACTTTCAATTTTTGAAGACTAAAGTTCATAGTTTTATGAGTTAATATTGAGAGCTTAACATATTGGTCTGTTTTCTTTTATTAAGCACTGCCTATATACTCAAGAGATTTTTACCCCTCTATTTGAGAATGTAGCAGGACTCCACAGGATGGGAGTTTAATGTTTCCTTTTTTATTTTGTGTCTCCAGTCACTGAGATAACATCCTATGACAAGATAAAATATATTAATTTTCCATAGAAGTATGGTCCAGGTGTACCCTTTTCCACATATTTTCCCCACCACTGATGCCGTGAGCCAGTGACCTACCACTGACATATTTGCCAGAAGAATATTCCCACAATTATAGTTTCAACTGTAGATCTACAAATCCCCATTGTTCATCTACTCCCTTCTCCAGTCCTCATGAAGTTCCATGGGTAATTCAACCCAATTCCCTCAGCCTGCTCATCCTCACATTCCAGCACTGTCAGCCCCACTTACATAGTATACCACCATCACATCCATCCACTGCCAAACCACCCCCCTCAACCTTAACACTACTCAATTTCTGACTCCTGATAACCTATCTTCCAGACTCCAGCTTTGTGAGTATGCTCAATGTGCTTAGGTCATCTATGTGATGTCATGCACTTTTTGTTCTTGTATTCAACGTAAATCATCTAGATGCATCCATGTTGTCACATATGTCAATATTTGATTCTTTCTTACAGTTCAGTAGTATTCCACTGTATGGATATATCAAATTTTACTTGTGCATTCTTCTGTTGATGGGCACTTGTGTTGATTTCAAGTTTTGGCAATCATGATTAATGCCACTATGAACATTGGTGTGCATATATATATTCAGGCCCCTTCTTTCATTTCTTCTGGGTATACATTCAGCAGTGGGATTTCTGCAATATAACACAATTCTACAATTTCCTGAAGACAACCTTATGGTTCTCCACAATGGCTGTACAATTCAACATTCCCATCAGCAGTGAAAGAGGGCTCCCTTTCATCCATATCACTTACAAAGTTTGAGTTCTCTGTTTTTCTTTTTTAATATTTGTCAGTCTAATAAGTATGAGATGATATCTCTTTATAGATTTGATTTGAATTTCCCTAATATCTAGTGATGTTTAGCATCCTTTTGTGTGCTTTTTAGATACTTACATATTCCTTCTTGGAGAAGTGTCTGTTCAAAGCTCTTGTAAATTTTTTAATGGGTTGTTTGTCTTTTCATTTTTGAGATACAGTACCTTTTATATATGCTTGGTATTAGACCCTTATCAGATAAGTGGCTCCTAAATAATTTCTTCTACTGAGTAGGCTGCATTTTCACTTTCTTTATAACTGCTTAGAAGTGTAAAAGTTTCTAATTTTAATGAAGTCATATTTATCTATTTTTTGTTTTTGTTTGTGTTTTGGGTGTAAAGTTTATGAAACCATTTCCTACTACAATATCTCATAGATGTTTCCCCCCAATATAATCTAGGAGTTTTGTGATCTTGGCTCTTAAATTTAGGTCTTAAATCCATCTTGTGTTAATTTTCATATAGGTTTTAAGAAAGTGATCTTGTCTTATTCTTTTGGATATGGATATCCAGTTTTCCCAGAACCATTGTTACAGAGGCTCTTCTGTCCCAGCTGAATGGGGTTCATGGTCTTGTCAAATATCAGTTGACCATATATGTGAGAATCTATGTCAGAACTCCATTCAGTTCCATTAGTTAGCATGTCTATCACTGTGCCAATACCATGCATTTTTGACCATTGTACTTTGTAGTATGCTTTAAAGTCACAAAGTGTGATTCCTCCAATTTCATTTTCCTTTTACAATATATGTCTGGCTGTTTGTCTTTCCAAATAAATTTCACAATTGCCTTTTCAAGTTCAGTAAAATCTGCTTGTAATTTTTATTGGGAATTCATTAAATGTGTATAACACATCATCCATGTGTAATCTAAGCCCCCTCTTGATCTAGAGGTGGAGTGGACATCACCATCCCAGGGTCCACAGAATGGAGGAATAAAATATGGATAAGAGTGAATCTACTGATATTCTACTATAAAACTATTGTGACTAGTAATAGAAGAAATTATAGCATTGAGGAGGAGAAAATGACCACAGTAGTTGCTGAGGGCAAGGAGAGGGGAAAAAATTATGATGTGGGGGCGTTTTGGGGACTTTGAGTTGTCCTGAATGATACTGCAGGGTCAGATGCTGGACTTTATATATCCTGCCTTAACCTACTGAATGTACTGGGGGAGAGTGTGAACTGCAGGGTAAACTATTATCTATGTGGTGCACAGTGCTCTAGAATGTGTTCACCAAGTGCGATGAGTGTGCCACAATGATGGAAGAGGTTGTTGGTGTGAGAAGAGTGGGGTGGAGGGGTGGGGGGTATATGGGAATCTCATATTTTTTAATGTAACATTTTTGTGATGTATATATCTTCAAAAAATACAATTTATAAAAATGATGGGGTGGGGAGTGGGGTATATGGGAATCTCTTAAGTTTTTTATGTTTTTTTACTTTTTAATGTAATGTTCTTTGTGATATATTAACTTTAATAAAAAACTGTAAAAAATAAAATAAATAGATATAACAATATATGCAGTACAAACATCTTTTTTATTAAATTATGTATTGTCTTTTTGTAAGATATGCAGATCACACAAAGTGTTACATTAAAAAATATAAGCGGAGTCACTTCCCATCCTCCCACTCCTCTCACAGCAGCAGCTTCTCTTCTTTTATCATTGTGGCACATTCATTGCATTTGATGGATACATTTTGAAGCACTGCCACACCGCATGAATTATAGTTTACATTGTAGTTTATTCTCTCTCCCAGGCAATTCAGAGAGTTATGGCAGGATTTAAAATATCCTGCATCAGTCCATGCAATATCATTCAGGACAACTCCATGTCATGAAAATACCCCCATGCCACACCTCTTCATCTCTATCCCTGCACTCAGCAACTCCCAAGGCAACTGTCTCCACATCAATGATACAATTTCTTCATTGCTAGAGTCACAATAGTTCTATAGTAGAATACCAGTAAGTCCACTCTAATCCTGTGGACCCTGGAATGGTGATTTCCACTTCACACCTATATTGAGAGGGGGCTTAGGTACCACATGGCTGATGGATACAATTATCTTGTTTGTAGTTGTAGACCCTCTTTGTTCCCTGGTGTGGTGGTTGACAATTCTCACCTCCCTGTTGGCTGACCTGGGTAAGTCCAATGAACTGGAGAGCAGGTGTTGCAACATTGCTCAGGCTCAGCTATGTACAGCCTGCACATGGCCAGTCCAGAGATTCAAGTCTCCTGAGCATACACCAACCCCAGTGCCAACACAGGTTCAGTAAAAGTGAAAGAAGAGACATGTGGAGAAAGGTCACATCTTAGTAAAACTCCGTCATGCTCAGGAGCAAAAATTTCAGAGTAGGGACCACTGGCAAGGCACTGAACTCCAGAGCCATCTGCCATATGCATAGAACCTTGCGCGTGGGGCTTCCTTACATGGGGGACACCCCTGCATGGCAGGGCACTCCTTGTGCACATCAGCACTGCACATGGGCCAGCTCCACATGGGTCAAGGAGGCCCAGGTTTGGACCATGGACCTCCCATGTGGTAGATGGACACCCTAACCACTGGGCCAAGTCTGCTTCCCTAAGTATTCTCTTTTGCTACACTTTATTTCTGTGGGATCTGTGATGACAATCCCTCTCTTAAGTTTTATTTTTTATTTGCATCTTTGTTTCTTCTTGTGTGTCTAAGGGTTTGTCAATTTTATTAATCTTCCCCCCCCAAAAGAGTATTTGGTTTTGATATTTTTTTCTAGTGCTTTTTAAATTCTCAATTTCACTTAGTTCTGCTCTAATCTTTGTTTTTCCCTTCTTTCTGCTTGCTTTAGGATTAGTTTGTTGTTCTTTTTCTAGTTCCTCCCAATGTGCAATATGTCTTTCATTTAAGCACCTTCTTTTTTTAGTATAAGGATTTATCACTAGAATTTCCTGTCTCAGCACTGCTTTTGCAGCATCCCATAGATTTTGATAGATTTTGTTCTCATTTTCATTCATTTCAATGGAGTTATTTATTTCTTTGCAGTTTCTTACTTGATATACTGATTGTCTAAGACTGTGTTTTTTAACTTCCATATCTTTGTACCCAAGTCTGGTTCTCTGTTCCTTATTAATTTCCATCTTCATTCCATTGTTGTCAGAGAAATTACTTTGTGTATTTTCAATCTTGCTGAATTCACTAAGAACTTATTCTGTGACCTAGCATGCATGCTATCCCAACTTAGAATCTATGTGTGCTTAAGATGAATCTATATCCTGCTGTATTTGGGTGTAATGTTCTGTTATATCTATTGGGACTAGGTCATCTAATATATTTTTCAAGATCTCTGTTTCTTTATTAACTTCTGTCAGATGCTCTAATGGTGATAGCAGTGTATTAAAGTCCTCCACTAAAATTGTAGAGTCATCTATTATTCCCCCTAGCTTTTCCATTGTTTACCTCATGTATATTGGGATACCCTTGTTGAAAGTATAAATGTTTATAATTGTTCTTCTTCTTGATATGTTACCCTTTTATTAATATGTAATATCTTTCTTTGTCTCCAACAATAGTTCTACCTTTAAAATCTTTGTCCAATGTTAGTATAGCTACTCCTGTCCTTTTGTTGTTTATTGTTCACATCTAAAATTATTTTCCAACCATTCACTTGCAATCTTCTTGCATCCTTGGTTTAAGGTGACTTTCTTGTAGACAACATATGGATCGGTCATATTTCATTATACATTCTGTCAAACTGCCTCTGCCTCTTTTGATTGGAGAGTTTAATCCATTATCGTTCAATGTTATTATTTCAAGGAAGTACTTACATTAGACACTTTTTTCTTTAGGTTAATTAACCTTTCTTTCTACACTCTCCTTCAACCTCTCTTCTGTTCTTTTCTTTTCAAGAGAAACTCTCTTAATTGCTGTTTATCTATAAATAATTTGAACTCTAACACATTTTTGCATGCCAGATTTGCTGGATAATAAATTCTTGGCTGTCAGGTTTTTCTTTAGTTCCCCTTAACTATGTCATACCACTCTCTTCTACTCTCCATGGTTGCAGATGAGAAATTAGCACTTAATCATATCAATCTTCCCTTGTATGTGATGGATCCCTTTTCTCTAGATTGTGCTGCACTTTCTGGACATGTTCATACTTATCCCTCAAAATAATTGGGAAATTTTTAGCCATTATTTCCTCCAACTCTCCTTCTGCCTCTTTTCCTTTCTTTTCTCCATCTGGGATGCCTATAATGCCTGTTTGGACATTTTGTGCAGTTATTCAATTCCCTGAATCACTTCTGATTTTTTTCTTTTAACTATTTTTCCTATTGTGTGTGTCATTTTGGATGTACTATCTTCAATGTCACTCATTCATTCCACTGCCTGTTGAAATCTACTGTTTTGTGATTTCACTGTATTTTTAATTTCTTGCATTGTGCTGTTCGTCACCATCAGATCTGTTATGTTTTTATGTAAGCTTAAATTTTTTGCAGGTTGTTCCTCCAGTGTCTTTTTAATATCCTTTCTCTCTTCCTTCAGTTCATTAAGCTGCTTCATGACACTTGCTTGAATATCCTTAATTAGTTCCAAATTCTGCAACTCCTCCTGTGTTTCAGCTTGTTCATTACACTGGGCCATGTGTTCCTGTGCCTTGTAGGTTTTGTCATTTTTTGCTTGTGTCTAGGTATCTATTCATCTGGATGGACTTATTAAATAGTTAACTTCTTTTTATACTCTAGGGTTTTATTTTGTTTTGTTTCATGTTAAGATTCCTATTTGATGCTAAATAACACTTAATCTATATCTTTGTAGTTTTCTGTGTCCCCCTAAAACTATTAAGACTAAAGAAAAGGAAAGATAGAGAAGAGAAAAGGTAAGAAAAAAAGGGGTAAACATGGAAAATGAAACTTAAAAGAACCAGGAAGTAAAGAAAAAAAATATTAAGAATGAGAGAAAAATCATAAAAATATTAAAAGTATTAAGAATAAAAAATAGAGAATAAAAATAAAGAAACAAGAAAAATAGACTAAATAAAATATTAGAGAGATTACAAGAGAAGAAAGAATATGAGAGCTAAACAAGGGAAGAAGAAATGATAGAAAAGCAATGGAAAAGGAAAAATGAAAGCAAAAAAAGAAATTAAGATAGTAAGGAGAAAGAGAAAAAAGGAGGGAAAAAAGCAGTGACAAGAGCAACAACAACAAAATAACAGAATAAAACAGGTTTCCCTCTCAGTCTGGTAGCAACCATATCAGACTGCCAGTGCTCAACTTTCAGCCTGCCCTCTCCAGGTAAGTTACCTGGGTTTAGAGAAAAGAATAAGGGATAAAAATTAACAAAAGAAATAACCTAAGCATAGTCATCAGTATCAAGGGCTCATCATTGGGCCACCCTACTTCATTGGTCTTTGCCATTGCACTTGGGGGATTGCTGATGTTCCATTGGGGAATGTGACAGATCTCTCCTGGCTAAGAACTCAGCTCTTCCTCAGTTGTCATTTGTAACCAACTTCTACAGAAGAGCCCAAAATCTGAGTCTGTTATCTATTCTGCCAATACTTCCATGCTCCTATTTCTGGGATTTCCCAGTTTCGGTGGTGCAGTCCATTCATGCATGGTCCTACTTGCTGCTTTGGGTGTGTGACCAGTCTCTGGCCTAGAGGCTGTTGAGTGGTTTGATGCAACATGAGTCACAGAATAGAGTCCAGAAAGTGCAAAAATTCTCCTTGTGACTTAGCAGAAAGCACTCAAGAGAGGAGGGAAAGAAATCCCAACAAAAGCAGTCTCCTGGGGGAGCAAAACTGCTCCAGTTTGGGGCCAATAAATAGAAGCCCCTCAAGCCACACTTCAAAATGGACAACACAGACACTTTATCATCATTCTTTTTTGTGTGTGTGCAACCAAGATCTTATTTATTAAGGTTGATTTTATATATCTCCCCTTCATTTAAAAAGCTGAAATTATGAAACATTTTAAACACACAGATATTGGTAGAATATAATATACTAAGATACTCATCAAGAAGTTTAAACAGGTATTAACTTTCTGACATTTTATTTAAGTCTATCCAAAAAGAAAATAAATGAAATGCTATAGTGATAGCTAAAACTTATTCCTTCCACTCCTTCCCTCCTCAGAAGTAAATGTCATCACAAAGCTGGTATGTATCATTCCAATGTATGCCCATGCAGTTTTAAAAATATATATATATGTTTACATTCCTAAAATACATTTGAGGAGTTGCAAAAAATTTTTTTGGCTTTATTTATTTTTTTAATATTACATTCAAAAAATATGAGGTCCCCATATACCCCCCACCCCCTTACAGTTACCATCATTCTTGAAGTATGTTTTTGCCAGATATCAAGGTCTTGGTTGAATTTTTTTTCTTTAAGGACTTTAAGTATGCCTTCCTCTTTTCTTTTAGACTCCATTGTTCCTGATATAAGATAAACTGTTAATCTTCTATGGAATTCCTTGTATGTAACAAGTTGTTTCTCTCATTGCTTTCACAATTCTTTGTCTTTGGATTTTCAGCTTATCTCTATTTGTCTTTGTATGGACTCTTTTAGTTCATTATGCTATGAGTTTGTTGAGCTAATTATATGTATATGTTCATATAACTTATCAGATGTGAGGAGTTTTCATCTATTATTTGTTCAAATATATCTTTTAACATTTATGTCTTCTTGTCCTTCTGTAACTCCAATTATGCATATGGTGGTACACTTCATAGTGTCCTGCAGTTTCCTGAGACTCTATACAATTTTATCCACTTTTTCTTCCTTTTCCTTTGCACTCTGGATAATTTCAATTTTCTTTTATTTTATTATTCTGATCTTTTCTTCTGTTTGTTCAAATGTTCTTTTGAATTGATACAGTGATTATTTTTTTCATTTCAGTTATTGTACTTTTGAGTCCCACAATTTCGTTTTGGTTCCTTTTCATAATTACTAAGTCTATCTTTTCTTGAGTCAGTGTTTTCCCAATTTCCTTTTTTTTTTTGCTGACCCCAAACACCATTGAACACATTTTAGAGTATTGATTGTCCCAATATATGAGCTTCTTTAAGGATGATTTTTGTCACAATTATATTTTTCCTGAAAATGGGCAATGCTTTCCTAATTCCTCATGTGGTTTGAAGTTTTTTATGGACAACCAGTTATTCTGAGCTTTAGTTTTTTGGAATCTGGAAATCCAATTCTTCCACTTTTCTGAATTTGCTGTTTGTTCTTTTGCTGAAGTCTGGAACAGTTTATGACTTTTCAGAACTATTTTGCTCCCAAAATGGGAAATCAGTGGAAAAAAGGTACTATCTATTTAAGACTCCTCTGATCCTTTGCTGTCAGATTGAAATCATGGTGGCCCTGCAGTGATCAAAGGCAGTGATGCAAAGCAGTGATGAGTAGTCAGACTACACCCTCATGGTCTTTGAAGTACGACATCCTAATTGCCATCACTAACACCAGAAAAATCACACCAGGAAAGCAGAGTTTAGCTCCAACAGCTGCCTGCCGTGTAGTTGGGGGATGTGGCCTGATAGCTGCTACAAGAAAGTTTAAATGCACAGATAGTTGTGGAAATTTACAAACATATTAATCCAGTTCATTTCTGGGTACTGAAATTATTTCAGTAGACTCCAGAGTTCCAACATATTTGATTCAGTCTGTTCCTACCAGTTCAATAGTACTTTTGGTGGAAGGATTAATTCCTGGTTCTACTTTCTCTACCTTCTTCCTATTATTCCCTTCTGTCATCATTTTACTTTTAATCTCTCTGAATCTTTACATTTATATTAGATTTCTTGTAGACAACATATACTTGGGACATGTTTGTGTATATATATATATATATATATATATATATATATATATATATATATATATATATATATATATTTTATCCTTTCTGGCTGTCTCTGTTATTTGATGGGGTGTTTGGAACATTCATATTTAAAGTGATTATTGTCAGAGTTTAATTAACACCTATCATATTTATGACTGTCTTCCATTGCTTTCCCTTCTTTTCTTGCTGTTTATTTATTGACAGATTAATTTATTTTCTTCAATCTTTTCATGACTATTTTAGTTTCAATTGAGCATTGGATATGTATTTCCCATCCTTCTGTAGCATTTCAATTAAATTTCTTTTTAACATTATATTAGTTAACTTAGAGTTGACAATATTCATTTGCAACTAATCTAGGTACACTTTCAAATTAAACTACAGGGTTTCATGGGTAATGCCGTTTCTTGAACCTGAGTAATTCCAATTCCTCCCTCACTTCACTAGAAACATTGCTGCCACTCATTTCATTCATACATATGCTACAATCATCCAATGTATTATTAGTATGATTTTGATTTTGTTCAGTAATATGTTAGATCAATTAAGAATGAGAAAATGAAAAAAGATTTTATTTTAATATCAAATATTATTTTTTGAATACTCTTCCTATTTTGTGTAAATTAAGGTTTTTGACATCTATAATGTCCTTCTCTCTGAAGAAGTTTGTTTAACATTTTTTGCAAGGCAGATCTACCAGTGAAAATATGCTTAATTTTTCTTTATCTGAACCTGTCATTATTTCTCCATCTCTATCAAAGTATAGTGTTTCTAGATGCAGATTTCTAAGTTGGTGTTTTTTCTTTCTGTAATTTTAATATTTAAATCTACTCTGTTCTTGCCTTCATGGTTTCTGAAAAGAAGTCTGGTGGAATTTTTACCTTTGTTCTTTAACACAGAAGGTGGTTTTTTGTTCTATTTTTTTCAAGATTTTCTCTTATCTTTTATTATCAGGTCTTTGAATGTAATGATCCTAAGTATAGAATTTGATATTTATCCTGCTTGATGCTCTATGAATTTCTTGGAAATGTGGCTTGTTGTCTGTCATTAGTTTTGGAAATTTGTAAGCCATTATTACTTTAATTTCTTCAGTTCTTTTCTCTCATTCTTCATCTAGTATTCTCATTAACCATCTGTTCTCCCTTTTATAATTAACCACAGTTCTTTTATATTCTGTTCCATCTTTTTATTCATTTCTTTTTCTTTTGGAATTTTCTTTGACATGTTTTCCAGCTCTCTGATTCTTCCCTTGGCTGTGTAAAGTTTACTGAATTGCAAATTGAACACATTCTTCAATTCTGTTAGAGTTTTAGATTTGTGGTATTTCTCTTTTATATTTTTTATATCAGTGTTTAAAATTCTTTTTACAGCACTCTTTTTAAAACTTTATTTTGTACATTTAATAATTGAAAATATAAACAATTAAAAACTAATGAGAAAACACAGTTGAATAAAAACATGCATTTCTAAATTAAATGTACTGGATACTTAGAATTTTTTAAATCATACAATATGTTACACGACATATGTGGCTCATAATAATGCAATCATACAGTATTTGTCCTCTTGTGCCTGGCTGGCTTCACTCAACATAATACCCTCCAGGTTCATAAATGTCTTCATATGCTTTATGATTTCATCTTTTTTACAGTTACATAATATTCCACCATGTGAATACACCACTGTTTGTTTATCCATTCATCATTTGATGACACCTGGTTGTTTCCAACTTTTGGCAATCATAAATAATGTCCCTATGGACATCAATGTGCAGATGTCTGCTCATGTCACTGCTCTCATCTTCTGAGTATATACCCGGTAGTGGTATTGCAGGGTCATGTGCCAAGTCTATATTCAACATTTTAGGAACTGCCAAACAGTCCTTCACAGTGATTGTACTTTTCTACCTTCCCACCAACAGTGAATAAGTGTTCCTATCTCTGCACATCCTCTCTAACACTTGTAGTTCTCTGTCCTTTTAATAGTGACCATTCTGATAAGTGTGATATACTATCTCATTGTAGTTTTGATTTGCATTTCCCTAATCATTAGTGATGTTGAGCATTTATTCAAATTTTTTTCCCATTTATATGTCTTCTTTGAACAAATGTCTATTCAACTTTTTAATTCATTTATAATTGGTCATTTGTCTTTTTATTATTGAGTTTTAACATCACTTTTTACATCCTGGATATTAAACCCTTATCAGATAAGTGATTTCCAAATATTTTCTCCTATTGAGTGGGCTGCATTTGCAACATATTGACAAAGTCCTGGGAGATACAAAAGTGTTTAATTTTGAGGAGATCCCATTTATCTATTTTCTCTTTCATTGCACATGCTTTTCTCTTTTGTTGTACATGCTTTGGGTGTGAGATCCAAGAAACCACCACCTCGTACAAGATCTTGAAGATGTTTCCATACATTTTTCCTAGTAGTTTTATAGTCGTGGTGTTTATATTTAAGTATTTGATCCACTTTGATTTGATTATTTTATAAGGAGTGAGATAGGGGTCCTCCTTCATTCTTTTGGTTATGTATATCCAGTTCTCCCAGCATCAATTGTTGAAGAGACTGTTTTGTCCCTTTAGCATGGACTGGACTTGCTAGGTTTGTCAAAAATGTGTTGACTTTATAGATGAGGATTTATTTCTGGATTCTCAATTCTATTCCACTAATCAATGTGTCTATCTTTATGCAAGTATCATGCTCTTTTTTATATATATTTAAAGATATCTGTCACTTATTGAGTCATTATTATTATAAACAAGATATAGATTAAATACAATATAACTTACAATAACCATAACCACTAAACTGGATATTTTATCCCCACGTTTCAAATAAGTTAATTGAATAAAGGAGAAGTATAATGTCTTATTCTAAATCACACATCTGGTATGTGACAGAGCAAAATTTTAAACTCCTATGTGCCTGGTGAAAAAATCTATGTTAATTTTTAAATGATTCCTTCTGTGTGTGTGTGTGTGTAGGGATGTTGTATCTTGTATATATTTTAAAGTTAATCTTCTTTTTTGTTCTTTTTCAATATTTTATCAAAATTTTGTTGAAAATGTGGTTTTCATTTTTTTATTTTTATTGTTTTTATTCTCTTTTTAAAAGATACATAGATTACAGAAAATGTTACATTAAAAATATAAGAGATGCCCATGTATCTCACTCACCACCCATCCCACTCCTTCCACTTCAACAACCTCTTTCATCAGTGTGGCACATTAATTGCATTTAATGAATAAATTTTTGAAGCATTGTTACACCACATGGATTATAGTTTACAGTGTAGTTTATGCTCTCTCCCAGTCCCATCAGTGGTTTATGGCAGGATATATAATATCCTGCATCTGTCCCTGCAATATAATTTAGGACAACTTAGAGACTCAAAAATGCCCCCATATCACACCTCTTCTTTCCTCTCCCTGCCCTCAGCAGCTGTCTCTGGGATTCTGTCAAGATATGCATAAGTGCAACCCCTCTGATGACTTCCTGACTCATTTTGAAGTCTCTTAGCTATACAAACACTTTTGTCTTTACAATTTCCCACTTTTATTCAAGGTCTTTATCTAGTTGCAACAGCAGCTGGTGCTTGGTAGTAAACCCTCGAAACCAAGAAGGCTCATCTCTGGGAGTCATGTCCTAAACTGGGGGAAAAGTAACGCATTTACATGCTAATTTTAACTTAAGGAGTGGCCACATTTGACCAACAAGGAGGATCATAGGAGGTAACTCTTAAGCACCCTGCAGCTCTTGGCCTAGCTGAAATATCAAACCCAAAAGGCTCATTAGCATACTCATCATATCAAGGGCCCATCATTGGATGATTCTTCTTCACTGGTATTTCTCCTTGCACGTGGGAGATTGTTGCTGCTCCATTGGGGAGTGTGACAGAGTTCCCCAGAATGAGCATGCAGCACTCCCTCAGTTGTGTGAAACTCTACTATGCCAATGCCCAAAGAACACCCAAACATATCTATATACTATATATGCATAACCGGGAGAACTCCCTCCCACCAATGCATCCCCCATCAATGACACTCCACACCAGTGCCCCTCCTTGCCACAGATGAACCTCTTTGTGATCCTAAACCTCTTCAAAATTGAAGTCTAATATATTGCCAAATTCAATTAGGAAAATGAAATGGTAATGATAGGTTTAAAGATAAGAAATAGAATACATAGCAATTTAGAAAAACTAAAATAAAGTAAAAAATAAATTGGGGTATTGAAAAATGAAAAATGTCATGAAACTTTTTTGATATTTTGCTTTTCATCACTATAGTAGGTGTTTCTCTGTATGTACAGTGACAAGGTAATCTCTTCCATTACTTCCTCAATGTCTACATCCATTTTAATTTTTTAATGATGTCTTCTTCAAAATAGTTTAAAGTCACATATAGAATATAGGGGACTCTCTTATACCCATCATTAAACCCTTTTCTCCCTTCCCCATCAATGATCTTTTTACATGTGGATTTTACACTTGCTAAACTTGGTGTACAGATATTGAAATATAGCTACCAATATGTTTTGGACTGTACATTTTTATAATATTTTGTTACACTGTGGTTTACATTATGGCTTACATTTTAGACTATGTACTTTTATAAATTTTTGGTGAAATTTAACATGGCCTGTATCCATAGTTGCATATTCTTGTGGAACTCTTCCATCTATTCTATTCCTCTCTCCCCCTCCCCTTAAGGACCACAGTGACAATCAAGCTTCCCTGCTTGAAGGACAAGATTCATAGATAATTGCAACGCTGAAGAAGTCTTGACACACTAGTCTTTTCTCCCTCATTGGGAGCCACCCATGTCTTGAGAGACACCCTCCACTCTGTTTAAGAACATCAAGCCTCCCCAGGATGGGAGTGTAACCATGTCCCACTCATTGTATCAAACTTCACCCACTGATATAACACACTATGACAAGATGAGCACTCACATACTTCCTAGAAGCCTGTCTCAGGTGCACCATGGGCCAGATGCCTCCCATCAAACAGCTGAAACCAATAACACTTCCTTATTATATTTTCTAAAGATTTTTCTTAACAATATAGTTTCAACCACATACCTGATAATCTCCAGGGTTCACCTGCTCCCCCCCCAACCTTCCACCCAATACCATGGACCATTTGACCTGTCTTTCCAACACTAGCCCTCCCTTAAGCCTGCAAAGACCCACCCAATAGTATCCCTAAGCCCCCATCTTGTCCTTTCACTGAAAAACTACTTATGTCCACCTTATCATAGATTTCACCCATGTAGGTATTGGCTCACAACCTTTCTCTCCCCCCTATTTTCTGTAACCTTATCTACCACTCTCTAGTTCTCTGAAAAGATCAATTTGCTTAACTCATATCAGAGAGGTCATGTAGAATTTGCCCTTAAATTCCTAGCTTATTTCACTCAATGTAAGGTGCTCAAGATTCATCCACCTTATCTCATGTGTTAGCACTGTAGTATTCCATTTTATGTATATACCACATTTTGTTTATTTCTTCATCTGTTGATGGGCATTTGCATTGATTCCAACTTTTGGCAACAATGAATAATGCCACTATGAACATTGGTGTGAATATATCAATTCCTGTCCTTGTTTTCTGTTCTTCTGAGTATATGCCCAGGAGTGAAATTGGCAGGTCATATGGTAAATCTATACCTAGTTTTTTAAGGAATGACCAAATTGTTCTCCACAATGGCTGGATCCTTCTACATTACCACCAGCAGTAGATGAGAGTTCACATTCTGCCACATCCTTTCCAACAATTGCTGTCCTCTGTTTTTTAAATACTGCTAATTTAATGGGCATAAGACGGTATGCCATCATTGTAGTTATTTTTCTTTCCTTCTACATTACCACCAACAGTAGATGAGAGTTCACATTCTGCCACAGCCTTTCCAACAATTACAGTCCTCTGTTTTTTTAATACTGCTAATTTAATGGGCATAAGATGGTATGCCATTATTGTATTTTTTCTTCCTTAATTTTTAAAATGTTACATTAAAAAATATACGAGGTTTTCATATATCTCCATCCCCCTCATCCCACTCCTCCCACATCAAAAACTTCTTTCTTCATTGTGGGACATTCATTGTATATGGTGAATACATTTTGGAGCACCATTGTACTACATGGATAATGGTTTATATTGTAGTTTACACTCTCCCTCAGTCCACCTGGTGGGCAAGGGCAAGGCATATAAAGTCCAGTATCTGTCCCTACAGTACCACCCAGGACAACTCCAAGTCCTGAAATTTTTCCCACATCATATCTTTTCTCTCTCCCAACCCTCAGCAGCTACCATGGCCAGTTTCTCAATATTAATGCTACAATTTCTTCCATTACTAATCACAATAGTTCCATAGTAAAATATCAGTAATTCCACTCTAATCCATACTCTATTTCTCCATCCTTTGGACTCTGGGATGGTTAGGTCAACTCCACCTCTATATCAAGAGGGGCCTTAGATTCCACATGTATGATGGATGCAACTCTCCTACTTGCAGTTGTAGGCACTCTTGGCTCCCAGGTGTGATGGTTGATCTTCTTCATCTCCCTGTTAGCTGGGTGGAGTAAATCCAATAATCCAGAGGGTAGGAGTTGCAAGTTTCTGAGGCTCATGGCCTGGCTGTCACAATGTTTGGAAGGGAGTTCTCCAGGCATGTATACAGGGTACCTAAAAATGTTTGCATACTTTCATAGTGGTTACAGTTTAAAATAACAACTGAGGGAGCGCTGAATTCCTAGCCAGGGGAGCTCTATCACATTCCCAATGGAACAGCAACAATCCCCCAAGTGCAATCACAAAGACCAATAGAGAAGGATGGTCCAACAATGAACCCTTAATACTGATGGCTATGCTCATAAGCCTGTATGCCTGAAGTATGAACTGGACCTAGAGCTGCAGGGTGCCTAAGAGTTACCACCTGAGGACCTCCATGTTGCTCAAATGTGGTCACTCTCTAAGCCAAACTCAGCATATAAAGGCATTACCTTTGCTCCAGCACAGGACATAACTCCCAGGGATGAGCCTCTCTGGTGCCAAGGGATTACTACCAAGCACCAGCTGATGATGTAACTAGAAAAAGACCTTGAATAAAAGAGTCAACTCAGACCAGGAGAATACCTCAGGCTACATGTAATATCAGGTGTTAAAAACTGCTTTTTGACTTTGGATAAAAGGGGGAAATGGAAAGGAAAAATGAGTTTATATGGCTACGAATTTCCAAAAAAGAATCTGGAGATCATCAGAGGGTTCGCACTTATGCATGCCTCAGTAGGGTCCCAGAGACAGCCAAAATAGATACAACCTCAGGTACTGGTTCTCCTGAGGGCTACAGAGACCCACAGGTTCTATGGTCATTGCAGTTGGCTCTGCAGTTCAGTGCCATGTCAGTTGTCCCTACTTTGGGGTTGGTGTTCCTGAGTGTGATGAAGTTGGACTCAGATGTGACCTTTCTACACATGCCTCTTCTGTCACTTTTACTGGACCTGTGGTTGGTGCTGGGGTTGGTGTATATTCAGGAGACCTGAATCTCATTGTAGTTTTGATTTGCATTTCCCTAACACTAGTTATGTTGAGCATCTTTTAATGTGCCTTTTAGCCATTTGTATTTCTTATTTTGAGAAGTTTCTGTTCGTATCTCTTGCCTGTTTTTAAAATGAGATGTTTGCTTTTTATTTTTGAGATATAGGATTTTTTAATATATGCTAGATATTAGGATCCTATCAGATATATGTTTACCAAATAATTTCTCCCATTGTATAGGGTATCTTTTCACTTTCTTGATAAACTTCTTTGAGATGAAAAAGGACTTAATTTTGAGGAATTTTCATTTTTCCTTTTTTTTTTTTTCATAGATGATTCTTTGGGTGGAAAGTTCATGAAGCCATTTCCAATTGCACGGTCCTGTAGATGTGTCCCTATATTTTCTTCCAAGGTCCTTTTGATCTTGGCTCTTATATTTGGGCCTGTGATCCATTTGTTCTGGTTTTTATATAAGGTGTGAGATGATATTCCTTCCTCATTCTTTTCCATATGGATATCCAGTTCTCCAAGCACCATTTCTTGAAGAGGCTATTCTCTCCCAGTTGTGTGAGTATAACAGTTTGGTAATATTGATGAATTACTTGACTACTTAATCAAGTAACCCTCTTGTGTCAGTATGGCATTGGGCCCCTGCCCCTTGGTGGGTGGGGACTCACAAATAAGAGACATGGAAAAGGACAGAGTGGAAGTTTTATTACGTTGGAATTTTGATGTTGGAGTTTGATGTTGAAGTCTTAAGTTGGAGCCACAGGAAATAAGCACACAGAGGAAAAAGAAGCCAGCCCTTGGAAGAGAGGAACCCTGACCCAGGATAGTAGCAAGACCTGGGAAGATAGAAACACATCGATCCTGAACCCTTGCTGATGTCAGTGGTCATCTTGTACCAACATGTGGCAATAAACTTTAGTGAGGGAAGTAACCTTTGTTTTATGGCCTGGTATCTGTAAGCTTCTACCTCAAACACACACTCTTTATAAAAACCAATTGCTTTCTGCTGTTTTGAATCAGCACCACTTTGGCTGACTAATACAGTGGACTGTATCAGAACTCTCAATTTAATTCCATTTGTCAATATGTCTATCCTTGTTCCAGTGCAATGCCGTTTTGACAACTATAGTTTTATAGTATGTTTTAAAGTCAGGTAATGTGATTCCTCTGATTTAATTTTTATTTTTCAGTATGTTTTTGGCTCTTCAGTGCCACTTTCCCTTCCAAGTAAATTTCTAGTTTTCCAGTTCAATAAAAAGTACTGTGTTGATTTTTATTGGGATTGCATTAAATCTTTAGATCATTTTGGGTAGAATAAACATCTTTTTTTTTATTGACTTTGTAATAATATTACATTAAAAATATATATGTGAGGTCCCATTCAACCCCACCCTCCCACCCCCCCTCTCCCCCCCCAACAACACTCGTTCCCATCATCATGACACATCCATTGGATTTGGTAAGTACATCTTTGGGCACCTCTGCACCTCATAGACAATGGTTCACATCATGGCCCATACTCTCCTCCATTCCATCCAGTGGGCCCTGTGAGGATTTACAATGTCCGGTGATTACCTCTGAAGCACCATCCAGGGCAGCTCCATGTCCCAAAGACGCCTCCACCTCTCAGGATAAACATCTTAATGATATTTAATCTTTCTATCCATGAACAGGGAATATTCTTCCATATATTTAACCCTTCTTTGATTATCTTTAGCAGTGTTGTGTAGTTTTCTGTGTATAAATCTTTTGCTCCTTTAGTGCAATTTATTCCTAAGTATTTGATTTTTTATTTACTATTGCAAATGGTATTTTTTATTGATTTCCCCACACATTGCTCATTATTGTTGTACAGAAATGCTACTGATTTTTTTTGCATTGAGTATATACCTGGGACTTTATTGAACTCATTTATAAGTTCCAGAAGCTTTCTTGTAGATCACTCAGGGATTACTCTGTAGAGTATCATATCATCTGCAAATAGTGAAATTTTGACTTCTTCCTTTCCAATTAGTTGCCTTTTATATAAGTTTCTTGCCTCAGTGCCCAAGTACATACTTCTAACACAATGTTAAGTAGGAGGGGTGATAGCGGGCATCCTTGTCTTGTTCCTGATCCTAGAGGGAAGGGTGTTAGGATTTCACCATTGTAAATTATATTAGTTGTGGGTTTTTCTTATATATGCTTTATCATGTTCAGATAGTTTCCTTCTATTCTATCTTTTGTGGTGTTTTTATTGGGAAATGGTGCTGTATTTTATCAAATGCTTTTTCTGCATCAATAGGTATGATCATATGAAATTTTTCTTTCAATATGTTTATGTGGTCTATTACATTGATTTTCTTATGTTGAAGCATCCTTGTATACCAGAGATAAAGCCCACTTGGTCATGGTGTACAATTCATTTGATTTGTTGTTGAATATGATTAGCAAGTATTTTGTTGAGGATTTCCACATCCTGGTTCCTTAGAGAGATTGGTTTGTAATTTATCTTTCCTGTGGTGTCTTTGTTTGGCTTTGGTATTAAGGTAATGTTGGCATCATAGAATGATTTAGACAATGTTTCTTCTATCTCAATTTTTGGAAGAGTTTAAACAAGATTGGTGTTAGTTCTTTCCAGAATGTTAGTTTGAATTCCCCTATGAAGCTGTCTTTCCCAGGACTTTTCTTATTTGGGAGGTTTTTAATGACTCAATCTATCTCTTTACTTGTCATTGATTTGTTGACATCATCAAATTCCCTTTTTTGACAGGAATTTGTCCGTTTCCTCTAAATTGGCCTTCTTGTTGGCACATTGTCTTTCAAAGTATCATTTTAAGATGCTCTTTATTTCTGTGGAGTCAGCAGTGATATCCCCTCTCTTATTTCTTATTTTGTGTTTTTGCATCTTCTCTCTTTTTTTCTTTGTTAGTCTAGCTAAAAGTTTAATTTTATTGATATTCTCAAAGAACCAGCTCTTTGTTTTGTTTATTTTGTCTAGCACTTTCTTTTCTATTTCATTTAGTTCTGCTTTGATCTTTGTTTTTTCTTTCTTTCTTATTCATTTGAGGTTAATCTGTTGTTTTTTTAGTCATTCCTCCAAGTGTGTGGTTAAGTCTTCGAGTTTAGCCCTTTCTTCTTTTGTGAAATACGAATTTATGTCTATGAATTTCCTTCTCAGTATAGCTTTTGCTGCATCCATAAGTTTTGATATTTTGTGTTGTTTTTTTCATTAGTTTCAAGGTTGTTACTGATTTATCTTCATATTTCTTCCTTCATCCACTGTTTGTCTAAAAGTGTTGTTTAACTTCCATATCTTTGCTCCTAATCTGGTTCTCTGGCTCTTGCAGATTTCCAGCTTAATTCCACTGTGGTCAGAGGAATATTTTGTATAATTTCAGTCTTTCTGAATTCATTGGGACTTTTTTATGAGGCCTAGCATGAGGCCTATCTTGGAGAATGGTCCTTGTGCACTTGAGAAAAATGTATATCCTGCTGTATTTTAGTGTAGTGTTCTATATATATCTATTAAGTCCAGATCCTCTAATAAATTATTCAAATTCTTTGGGTTTTTTTGTTGACACTCTGTTGAGATGTTCTGTCTAATGCTGATAATTGTGCATTAAATTTCACTACTATAATTTTAGAGGCATCTATTCCTACACTTAGTTTTTCCCATGTTTGCCTCAAGTATTCTGAGGCACCCTTGATAGGTGCATAAATGTTTATGACTCTTCTTTCTTCTTGAAAGATTATACCTTTTACTAATATTTAGTGTCCGTCTTTGTGTCTCACAATAGTCTTGAATTTAAAGTCTATTTTTTTCTAATATTAGTAAAGCTACTCCTCATTGTTGTTGTTATTTTGTTGTTATTGTTTGCCTGTAAGACTGTTTTGCAGGAGTCCACTTTTAACCTCCTTGAATCCATGGGTCTAATGTGTGTTTCTTGTAGACAGCACATAGATAGTTCATATTTCCTTATTCATTCTACCAGTCTGCGTCTAAGCACAGGTGAAGTTAATCATTAACATTTAGTGTTATTACTCTCAATGATTTACACTAGCCATGTTTACTTTGGATTTGTGAATATCATTTGTTGCTTTCATTTCTTTTTTTGTCTTTCTGGTTGTTCCTACACTCTCCTCCAAGTGTGTTTCTCCCGTTTTATTCTTTCCTCCTGCAGAACCCCCTTTAGTATTTCTTGAAGGGCAGGTTTTTTATTGGCATTCTATCTTAGTTTCTGTATATCTGTGAATATTTTGAACTCTCCATCATTTTTGAATGCCAGCATTGCTGGATGGAGTATACATGGCTGAAAGTTTTTCTTTGAGTACTTTGACTATGTCATACCACTGTCTTCTTGCTGCCATGGTTTCAGATGAGAAATCAACACTTTTTTCTCTTGCTGCATCCATTAATTTTTCTGTGTCTTGAGCATTGGATAGTTGGACAAGAATATTTCTTTGATTTGACTTGTTTGTGATTTATACATATTGGGGTTCTCTGTGCTTCCTGGACATGTACATCCATGTCTCTCAATATGAGTGGGAAGTTTTCAGCCATTATTTCCTCCAACAGCCCATCTGTCCCCTTTCTCTTGTCTTCTCCTTCTGGGATGCTTATAATGTGTATGTTTGTGCAGTTGTGTTGTCATTCAAACCCCTAAGTTCCTGGTGGATTTTTTTCTATCTTTTATCTATCAATTCTACTGTTTGATTTCAGATGTGTTGTCTTTCACATCACTATTTTTTTCCTCTGCCTGTTCAAATCTGCTGTCATTTGCTGAGAGTGAGTTTTTTTCTTGGATTGTGCCATTCATCACCATCATATCAGTTATATTTTGTGTATGTTTACAATTTCTTCAGTGTTCTATCCAAGTGTTTTCTTAATATCCTCAATCTCTTCCTTCACTTCATTAAGTTTGTCCATGATATTTGTTTGTAGAGCTGTGATTAGTTGCTTGATGTTCTCCTCCTCTTGCTAGTTTTAGTTTGTTTTTTGGATTGGGCCATATTTTCCTAATTATGTGTATGGTTTGTAATTTTTGTTTCTGCCTGTTCATCATTTTATCTCAATAGGCTTGTTCCATTGATTAGGTTCTCCCTCTAGTATCAGATTTTATTTAGTAGCTGTTTTTGTGTGCTTCTTAAGTGTTCTCATTGACACTTCTTATTCTTGTCTAATTTTTCTTGAAGGAAAAACATTAGGGTCAGGGAAAGCAAAAGAGGTAAGAAAAATAAAGAAACCCACGGGTTCTATGGTCATGGCAGAAGGGGTTCACTGCCATGACAGCTGGCCCTTCTTTGGAGCTGGTGTTTCTGTGTGATGGAAATGGACTCAGAGGGGATCTCTTTTCACAAGACTTGCATGCTACTTTATTGGAATTGTAGTTGGTGCTGAGTTTAAGATATATGTAGGGGATTTGAATCTCTGGACTGATAATATGACACCCAGGCCCAGAGCCTCAACAGACTTCAGCTCCTACACTTTGACTTATTGGACTTACTCCACTCAGCTAACATCGAGTTGAAGAAGGTCAACCACCACAACATGGAGCCTAGAGTGTCTACAACTAGAAGCGGGAAGAGTGCATCCAGTACCCATGTGGAATCTAAGCCCTCACTTGACATAGGTGTGCAATGGACACAACCAATCCAATGTCCACAGAGAAAATGTGGAATGGTTGTGGGAACGGTAGCCATGGGGGCTGCTGGGTGTGGGGAACGGGAGGAAGAGATGAGATGTGGAGGCGTTTTCGGGACGTGGAGTTGTCCTGGATAGTGCTTCACGGACAATTACGGGACACTGTAGATCCCCCCAGGGCCCACTGGATGGAACGTGAGAGAGTCTGGGCTATGATGTGGACCATTGACTATGGGGTGCAGTGATGCTCAGAGATGAACTTACCAGGTGCAATGGATGTATCACGATGATGGGAGAGAGTGTTGCTGTGGGGGTAGTGGGGGGCGGGGGTGGTGGGGTTGAATGGGACCTCATATATTTTTTTTAATGTAATTTAAAAAATAATAATAATAAATAAATATTTTTAAAAAACAAAACAAAAAAAAAGAGGTAAGAAAAGAAAAAGTATAATGGTAGTATTGATAGTAAATGTTAGCAGAAGTACAGTGTAAGACCTAGGAGAATGAATATTTTGTTTTTTTAATTCTTTTATTTATTTTATTTCCTCTCTTTTTTTTAAATGTTACATTCAAAATATATGAGATCCCCATACTCCCCCCCTCACCCCACACCTCCCACATCAACTTCTTTAATCATCATGGGACATTCATTGCATTTGGTGAATACATTTTGAAGCACTGCTGCACCATAGGGATAATGGTTTACATTGTAGTTTACACTCTCCCCCAGTCCACACAGTGGGCCATGGCAGAACATACAATGTCCAGCATATTAAGCTCATGTAAGCAGTGTAAAGTTATAGGAATATAAAAGTGGAAAATTGAATATGGAAAAGAATATAGTATTAATTTAAACACCAGTGTGATCAGAAGAGAGGGAAAAAGAAAAGAAAGGACAATAACAGAAAGAGATAATAAAAGAGAAAACAGAATAGAAGGGTTAGTAATTTAAAAATCAGTAAAATTGGGGGCTAAACAAAGACAGGTGGAATGTTAAGAGCAACAGCAGAAGGTGGAACATAGAAAGATGTAGGAAGGAAAGAGGTAGTCTTGGTAGCCAAACTCAGTACACCCAGAAAAGAGGAAATTGAGGAAGAGTAGATAGAGCAAACAGAAAGTAAGCCAGCAGTACCTACTTAAGAAAAAGGGGGGGAAAGGGGGGACAGATAAAGAGGAAGGAAAGATAAGAAGAAAAAAGAACAGACAAGACCACAGGTAAGGAGTGAACCAAAGATTAATAAAAACCAGACTTCCTTCTTACACCCCTGTGGAGATTGTGAGGCTGCTAGGGTTTATTAATCATTTACCCTGCAGCTTTCTCACTGCAGATTTTGAAGTGGGTTTTAGTGAATCAACTAAGTTAAATTATGTGACAATAGTAATTTTTTTTCAGGAAAAATAAGAGACCCAAAGGAAGCTAATACAAAGATAATGTCTATGTGTTCCTATCCTAAAGTATCAGCTAGATGTTTAATATCACAGTGGGACACTACTCTCAGAAGAACTGGGAATTGAACTAGAGGCCTTGCACATTCAAGGCTGAAACTTCTCCACTGAGCTAAACTTTCTTTTTGGATTGAGTTTTCTTGAAAATTTCCTCCCAAAGCAGCAGGATGCCTGTGTATGAGTTCACTTTTGATATTCAAATGGGACCCTGGTGAATTAACTCACCACAGAAAATGACTCTCAGTCTTTTTTTTTTTTAAGGTTTATTTTGTATTTATTTCTCTCCCCTTCCCTTCCCAGTTGTCTGCTCTCTGAGTCCATTCACTGTGTGTTCTTCTGTGACTGCTTCTATCCTTATCAGTGGCACTGGGAATCTGTGTTTCTTTTTGTTGCATCATCTTGTGTCAGCTCTCCATGTGTGTGGCACCATTCTTGGGCAGGCTGTGCTTTCTTTCACACTGGGCACCTCTCCTTATAGGGTGTGCTCCTTGTGTGTGGGGCTCCCCTATGCAGGGGACACCCCTGCATGGCAGGACAATCCTCCTGCACATCAGTACTGCACATGGGCCAGCTCCACATGGGTCAAGGAGGCCCAGGGTTTGAACTGTGGACCTCCCATGTGGTAGGTGGAAGCCCTATCCATTGGGTCAAGTCCACTTCCCAACTCTCAGTCTTTTTGAGAGAGAGCACCCACACCTTGCTGGGATCCATAAATATGCTCTTGGAAGGTTATTAAGCCCTCTTGGGTGTTTGCACAGGACTAGCTAATTTTCTGACTCCACCTACTCCCAGAAAAATTTTCCCTATCCAAGGGAGGTAAGATAAATCAGACTGACTCAGCAGATTCACCTACCCCTTTCCTGGTTTCTCCTCAAGCCAGCTAGCATGCTCTTCAAAGCTCATAAAAGCAGTCCCAAACAATTGAACCAACACTCATGGGACCCCTTTACACCCTTCACCAGAAGCCTCCAACTTTCAGAATTTGTCTCCTCAGTCTGTGTGACCAGCAAGGTTCAGAGAATGCCACAGCTTCCTGAACTGTCCCTCAACTCCAGCTTCAAGTGCCAGAAACTCACAGTTTGAGCTATTACTTGAGCTATTACTCTTTTTGTTCCATTCTCTCCAAATTGATGTCTTGAAGCCCTCTGCTTTGTAGTTTCTCAAATCAGCTCCTTTAGAAAGGATTTTGTCCCCACTCAACCATATTTTTCTGTTGGAGTGATGACATGGGTGCACTTACTCTGACAACATCTTTCCCTTCCTTTACCATGCTCTTTTGACCACTGTAGCTTTGTAATATGTTTCAAGGGCAGATAGTGTAATTCCTCCACATTGTTATTCTTTTTAGAATGCTTTTGGCTATTCATATGAACTTTCCCTTCCAAATGAATTTGTTAATTGCCTCTTATTTTTGTAAAGTAAGCTGTTGGGATTTTGATTGGTATTTCATTGAATCTATATATCAATTTGTGTAAGATTGACATCTCCACAATATTTATTCTTCCAATCCATGAACATGGAATATCTTTCCATTTGTTGAGGTGTTTTAAAATTTCTTTTATCATTATTTTGCAATTTTCTCCATATAGGTCATGTATTATTTTGATTAAATTAATTCCTAAGTATTTGAGCCTTTTGTTGCTATTGAAAATGGAATTTCCCCCCTCATTTCCTCCTCAGATTGTTCACTACTGTGGATCCAGACTTGAATGCCAAGGAATAAATTTAATTTGTGGTGATTTATAAGACTTTTGATATGCTGTTGGATTCTATTTGCATGTATTTTGTTGAGAATTTTTGCATCTATGTACATTAGAGAGATTGGTTTGTAATGATTTTTGCAATGTTTTATATGGCTTTATGTTAGTGTGATGTTGGCTTCATAAAATATGTTGGGTAATTTTCCTTCCTCTTCAATTTTGGAAAGAGCTTATATAGGATTGGTGTTAGTTCTTTTTGAAATGCTTGGTAGAATTCACCTGTGAAGCCATCTGGTTCCGGATATTTTTTGCTTGGAGGCTTTGATTCAATCTTTTAAAATATGATTTGTCTGTTATTGTATTTTTTTTAGCACCACTGTTAGTTGTTTGTGTATTTCTATGAATTTACCCTTTTCCTCTAGGTTGTCTAGTAAGCCGGCATACAGTTTCTCATAGTATGATTCTTTTTATGTCTGTGAGGTCAGTTGTAACTTCCCCCCTTTGATTACTGATTGTATTTATTTGCATCTTCTCTATTTTCTTCTTTGTTAGTCTAGCTAGGATTTTGTCAATTTTATTGATCTTCTCAAAGAACCAGGTTTTGGTTTTATTTTCTTTATGGGTTTTTGTTCTCAATTTCATTTATTTCTGTTCTAATCTTTATTATTTCTTTCTTTCTGCTTGCTTTGGGAATGGTTTGCAATTCTTTTTCTAGTTTCTCTTATTCAGTTAAGTCTTTTAGCTTAGCTCTTTCTTCTTTTTTAATATAGACATTTAGGGCTATAAATTTCCCTCTCAAGGCTGCCTTCACTGCATCCCATATGTTTTGAAAAGTTGTGTTCTCATTTTCATTTGTCTTAATATATTAACTGATTTCACTTGCAATTTCTTCTTTGACCCAATGATTATTTAAGACTGTGTTGTTCAACCTCCACACATTTTCAAATTTACTTTTTTTCTGTCAAGTATTGATTTCCAGTTTCATTCCATTATGATTGGAGAAGGTTCTTTATATAATTTCAATCTTTTTTATATTTATTGAGAACTGCATTGTGCACTAACATGTGGTCTGTCCTGGAAAGAGATCCATAGGCACTTGAGAAGAATTTAAAACCCACTGAATTTGGAGGCAGTGTCATTCATCATATGGTCCAAGTTCTCTGTTTCCTTATGGATCTTCTCCCTAGTTCTATGTAATGATATGAGTGGAGTGTTGAAGTCTCCAGTTATTGCAGAGATGTTTATTTCTCCCTTCATTTTTTCCAGAGTTTATCTCATATATTTTGGGACACCTTTGTTAGGTGCACAGATATTTATGACTGTGATATCTTCTTTGTGGATTGTCCCTTTTATTAATATATAATGGCCTTTTGTATCTCATAATTGTTCTTTGCCTTTAAAGTCTGTTCTGTCTGATATTAGTATAGCCTCCCCTGCTCTTTTTTGGTTACTATCCACATGGAGTTCTTTTTCCAAACTTCTACTTATAATCATTTTGTATTCCTGGGTCTATGTGTCTCTTGTAAGCAGCATATGGATGATTCAAGGTTTTCCCTTCTTTCAGCCTGTATCTTTTAATTGGGGGATTTAATTAATTCACATTCAATTATATTATTCTAAATACCCTATTTACTTCCACCATTTTATTCTCTGATTTCCATATGTCATACCATATTTCATCTGTCTTTTTACTCTTTTGATTATTCTTCTTTCCATTCTTTCTTCTACCCTCTCCTCCAAGCCTCTCTCTCCTATATTCTTCTTCCAGATACTAAGGCTTCCTTTAATATTTCCTGCAAAGTTGGGTTCTTTTCTGCAAACTTTTTAGTTTTGATTGTGAGCATTTTACACTCACCTTCTTATTTGAAGGACAATTTTTCTGGATAAAGAAGTCTTGGCTGACAGTTTTTCCCTTTCAAATCCTAATTGTATCATACCATTGTCTTCTCACCACTACTATTTCTGAAGAGAGATCTGCACTAAGTCTTACTGGATGTCCTTTGTAGATGATAGTTTACTTCTCCCTTGCTCCTCTGAGAATTTTCTCTTTATCTTTGACATTTGAAATTCTGAGTAGTATATGTCTTGGAGTAGGTCTTTTCATGTTTATTTTTATTGGGGTATGGAGCTCTTCTTGGATATGTAAGTTCATTTCTTTTGTGAAAGTTGGGAAATGTTCAGGTATTATTTCCTCAAAAACTCTTTTTGCCCCCCTTCCCTTCTCTTCTCCTTCTCAAACTCCCAAGACATGTATGTTGTTTTGTTTCATGTTATCATTCAACACTCTGAGCCCCTGCTCAATATTTTTCATTCTTTTTTCTGTTCTTTCTCTCTTCAATTTCAGCTCCTCTGTCCTTGTTATCTCTTATGGTTTCTTCTATCATTTTGAGTCTGATGTTGCATATCTCTAATGTGTTTTTTTATCTCACATATTATGTTTTTTATTCCCACGAGTTCTGTTACTTTGCTCTTTAGGATTTCAAATTCTTCTTTGTGTTCACTCAATGTCTTCTTTTTTTCTCTTTATTTTTCAAAGTGTTATATTAAAAAAATGAGGTCCCCTTATACCCCCCCCAACTCCTCACCCCACTCCTCCCATATCAACAACCTCTTTCATAATCATGGGACATTCATTGCTTTTGGAGAATACATTTTGTGCTGCACCACACGGATAACAGTTTACATTGTAGTTTACACTTTTTCCCAGTCCACCCAGTGGGCCATGGCAGGACATACAATGTCCAGCAATGGTCCCTGAAGTACCACCCAGGACAACTCCAAGTTCTGAAAATTCCTCCATACCATATCTTTTCTTCCCTCTCCCAACCCTCAGCAGCTATCTTGGCCACTTTCTCCACATGAATGATACATTTTCTTCCATTACTAATCACAATAGTTCCATAGTAGAATATCAGTAAGTCCACTCTAATCCATACTCTATTCCTCCATCTTGTGGACTCTGGGATGGTTATGTCCACTCATACTTTATATTGAGAGGGGGCTTAGAATCCACATGTATGATGGATGCAATTCTCCTCCTTGCAGTTGTAGTCACTCTTGACTCCCTGGTGTGGTGGCTCACCTTTTTCACTGAGCTGGCTGGCCTAAGTCCAATAAACCAGAGGGTAGGACATACAAGTCTATTGAGGCTCAAGGCCTGACTATCATATGGAGAGCCCAGAGATTTAGGTTCCCTGAGTATACAACAACCCCAGTGCTGACCACAGGTCTGGTAAATGTAACAGATGAGACATGTGTAGAAAAATCACATCTGAGTCAAACTCCATCACACCCAGGAACAAAAATTCCAAAGTGGGGCCAACTGACTTTGGCACTGAACTCCAGAGTCGTCTGTCATGATGATAGAACCTGTGGGTCTCTGTAGCCCTCAGAAGAACCAGTATATGGGTTTGTATCTACTTTGGCTGTCTCTAAGACCCTACTGAGGCATGCATAAGCATGACCCCTCTGATTACCTCCTAACTCTTTTTTGGAGGCTCATAGCCATATAAACTCATTTGTCCTTTCCATTTGCCCCTTTTATTCAAGATCAAAAAGCAGTTTTTAACTCCTGATATTATATGGAGGCTCATGTATTCTGCTGGTCTGAGATGACCCTTTAATTCAAGGTCTTTTTCTCATTACATCATCAGTTGGTGTTTGGTAGTAATCCCTCAACACCTGGGAGACTCATTCCCAGAAGTCATGTCCAATGCTGGGGAGAAGGTAATGCATTTACATGCTGAGTTTGGCTTAGAGAGTGGCCATATTTGAGCTACATGGAGGTACTCTGCAGTTCTAGGCCTAGTTCTTATTTCATGTGCACAGGCTCATAAGCATATTCAGTAGTATCAAGGGCTCATTGTTAGACCATCTTTCTTTATTGGTCTTTGCCATTGCAAAGACTTGGGGTATTGTTGCTGTCATTTAGGGGAATGTGATAGAGCTCCCCAGGCTAGGAACTCAACACTCCCTCAGTTGTTTTTAACTGTAACCACTATGAAAATATCCAAACATTTTATGTACCCTGTATACATGCCCTGGAGAACTCCCTCCCAACCATGTGCCCCCTATCAATAACACCCCACACCAGTATTCCTCCCGTGCCATAGTTGAACCTCTCTGTGGTCTAAACCTTCTTCAAAAATGAAGTCTAATATAGTGCCAGGTTCCATTAATAGGAAAATGGAATATAGTGATAGATTTAAAGGTCAGCTATAGAATACATACTAATTTAGAAAAATTAAATAAAATAAAAATACACTGGAATATCAGAAAATGAAAAAATGAAAAAGCTTTGCTTTTGATGTTTTGCCTTTCATCACTGCAATAAGTATTGCCCTTTATGTACAGTGGTAAGGCAATTTCTTTCCTTTCTTCCTCAGTGTCTGCATACTTTTTTTTCTTATTACTTTTGTCTTCACAAAAGTTCTAGATCACAGTAATTCATATATACAATATATGGTACTCCCACTTATCCAACATCAAACACTTTGTCCTTTCCCCAGCAAACTTTTCACATGTTCATATTACATTTGCTGCAGCGGATGTACAGATATTGAAACAATAGCTTTCAATAATGGTTCCACTTGGATTTACATTATGGTTTATATTTTAGACTGTACAATTTTCTAAATTTTTAGTAATCTTATGTTTTACATTATGGTTTACATTTTACCTTATAGGTTTTTATACATTTTTGGTACAATTTAGCACATCTTATATCCATTTTAGCATGATCTTGCAGAACACTTCCATTGCCCCACAGTTATACTGTTTCCATCTATTCAATACTTCTTCCCCTTCCCCTCAGGGCCCACAGTGACAATCACTCTTCATTACCTGAAGGACCATATTCAGAGAAACTTGCAACAGTGTTGAGGGCTTGACATGCTTGACTGCCCTAACCCATTGGGAACAACCAATTCTCTCAAGAGATACAATTACCTGTATTTGACCTCATGATTTGGGTATACCTTCACTGTCATTATATGGGTGTCCACCCAATGATATAACCCACTATGATAAAATGAGCACTTACACACTCCCTAGAAGCCTGCTCTGTGTCAGATACCCTCCTTAAGCATCTTTAACAGATAACATTCCTTATTATAATTTCTAAAATGTTTTCTCAACATTATAGTTTCAAGCACATACTGGACAATCTCTTATGTTCAAATGTTCCCCCTACCATCCCTCCAATTTCTTGGGCCATCTTACCCATCCTCCCATCCCTAGACCCCTCAAGTGCATAAAGACCCACCCAAAGTTATCCTTATACCCCCAATTTTCCCTTCCCTGTACAAACACTTACACCAGACTTATAGATTTCACTATGGTATGTACCAGCTAGCAACCTTCCTCTATCCCCCAAATTGCTTTAAGTCTATCATCCAGTCTCCATCTCTCTGAGACATCTTGGTTTACTTATTTCATATCAGTGAGGTCATGTAGTATTTGTCCTTCAATGCCTGGGTGGCTTCACTCAACATAAGGTTCTCAAGATTCATCTATGTAATCATGTGTTTGTACTGTATTCATTCTTATAGCTGAGTAGAATTCCACTGTATGTATATACCACATTTTTTTTAAAGATTTATTTATTTATTTAATTCCCCCCCCCTCCCCTGGTTGTCTGTTCTCGGTGTCTATTTGCTGCGTCTTGTTTCTTTGTCCGCTTCTGTTGTCATCAGCGGCACGGGAAGTGTGGGCGGCGCCATTCCTGGGCAGGCTGCACTTTCTTTTCACGCTGGGCGGCTTTCCTCACGGGCGCACTCCTTGCGCGTGGGGCTCCCCCACGCTGGGGACACCCTTGCGTGGCGCAGCACTCCTTGCGCGCATCAGCACTGCGCATGGCCATCTCCACACGGGTCAAGGCAGCCCAGGGTTTGAACCGTGGACCTCCCATATGGTAGACAGACACCCTAACCACTGGGCCAAAGTCCGTTTCCCGTATACCACATTTTATTTATCCATTCATCTGTTGATGGGCATTTGGGTTGATTCCACCTTTTAGCAATAGCGAATAGTGCTGCTATGAACATTGGTGTGTATATATTGTTTTGTGTCCTTGTTTTCTGTTCTACTGGGTATATACCCAGCAGCCAAATTGCTGGGTGATATGGCAGCTATACATAGTTCTTTGAGAAACCACCAAACTGTCCTCCAGAATGGCTGAATCCTTCTGCATTCCTACCAGTGAGGGTTCCCTTTCCTCCACATCCTTTTCAGCACTTGTAGTCTTCTGTTCTTTTGATAGCTGCCAGTCTTATGGGAGTAAGATGGTAGCTCATTGTAGTTTTGATTTGTATTTCCCTAATAGCTAGTGATTTTGAGCATTTTTTACATGTGCTTTTTAGCCATTTGTATTTCTTCTTTGGAGAAGCATCTCTTAAAATCTTTTTCCCATATTTTAAATGGGTTGTTTGACTTTTTATTTTCAAGATATAGGAGATCTTTATATATGCAGGATATTAGTCTCCTATCAGATATATGGTTACCAAATATTTTCTTCCATTGTCTAGGCCCTGTTTTCACTTTCTTGACAAACTCCTTGAGGTGCAGAAGGCTTTAATTTTGAGGAAGTCTCATTTATCTACTTGTTATTTGCTCCTTGTGCTTTTGGTGGGAAGTTAATGAAGCCATTTCCTATTACAAGTTTCTGTAGATGCTTCCCTACATTGCTTTCCAATGTCTTTATGGTTTTGGACCTTATATTCAAGTCTTCAAACCATCTTAGGTTGATATTTATATAAGGTATGAATTGGTAATCCTCTTTCATTCTTTTACATATGGATATCCAGCTCTTCAGGCACCATTTGTTGAAGAGGCCATTCTCTCCTAGTTGAGTGGGTTTGGTAGCCTTGTTGAGTATCACATGACTGTATATATGAGGATCTATATTAGAACTCTCAATTTGCTTCCATTGGTTATTGTGTCTATCCTTGTGCCAGTACCATGCTGTTTTCACTACTGTAGCTTTGTAATATGTTTTGAAGCCAGGTAGTGTGATTCCTCCAATTTCATTTTTCTATATGTCTTTGGCTATTCAGGCCTCTTTTCTTTCCAAATAAATTTCATAATTAGTTTTTTTAGCTCCTTAAAGAATGCTGTGTTGATTTTTATCGGGATTGCATTGAATCTGTAGATCAGTTTGGGTAGGATAGACATCTTAATAATATTTAATCTTCCTATCCATCAACAGGTAATATTCATCCATTTTTTTAGGTCTTCTTTGATTTACTTGAACAGTGTTTTGTAGTTTTTCTGTGTATAAATCTTTTACATCTTCAGTTAAATTTATTCCTTGATATTTTATTTTTTCATTTACTATTGTAAATGGTATTTGTTTCTTGATTTCTTCTTGAGATTGCTCATTATTGGTGTATAGAAATGCTACTTATTTTTGTGCATTGATCTTACAACCTGTGACTTTACTGAAATCATTTATATATTCTATAAACCTTCTTTTAGACATTCAAAGGTTTTCCATCTATAGGATCATGTCATCTGCAAATAGTGAAATTTTGACTTCTTTATTTCCAATTTGGCTGCCTTTTATATTTGGTTTTTGCCTCAGTACTCAAGCAAGTACTTCTAAGACAATGTTAAATAGAAGGGGTGTTAGTGGGCATCCTTGTCTTGTTCCTAATCTTAGAGAGAAAGATTTTAGGATTTCACCATTGTAAATGATGTTAGCTGTGGGTTTTCATATATACCCTTTATCATGTTCAGAAAGTTTCCTTCTCTTCTGATCTTTTGCAGTGTTTTTATGAAGAAAGGGTGCTGTATTTTGTCAAATATTTTTTCTGCATCTATAGATATGATCATGTGATTTTTTTATTCAGTCTATTTATATGGTGCATTACATTAATTGATTTTCTCATGTTGAACCATCCTTGCATACCAGGAATGTATCTCACTTGGCCATGGTGTGTAATTCATTTAATTTTCCTCTCAGTACAGCCTTTGCTGCACTCCGTAAGTTTTGATATGTTGTTTATCATTTTCATTAGTTTCAAGGTAGTTATTTGTTTCTACTGATATTTCCTCCTTGACCCACTGTTTTTCTAAGTGTGTGTTGTTTAACTTCCATATCTTGTTGCCAATCTGGGTCTCTGGCCCTTGATGATTTCCAGCTTCATTCCACTGTGGTCAAAGAACTTATTTTATATGGTTTCAATCTTTCTGAATTCATTGAGACTTTTTCTTGGCCTAGCATGTGGTCTATCTTGGAGAATAATCCATGTACACTTGAGAAGAATGTTTTTCTGCTGTATTTGGGTGTAATGTTTTGTATATACCTATTATGTCCAGCTCCTCTAATAAATTATTCAAAGTGTTTGTTTCTTTATTGATTCTGTTTTGAGATGTTCTGTCCAAAGTTGATAGTGGTGCATTAAAGTCCCCCACCATAATTGTAGAAGCATCTATTCTTTCACTGAGTTTTTCCAGGGTTTGCCTAATGTATTTGGAGGTGCCCTTGTTAGTAGCATAAATGCTATGATTGTTCTTTCTTCTTTCACTAATATGTAATGCCCATCTCTGTCTCTCACAATTGTTTTGCATTTAAATTCTATTTTGTCTGATATTATTATTTTTTGGTTATTGTTTGCTTGTAAGATTGTTTTCCAGCCTTTCACTTTCAACCTCCTTGAATCCCTGGGTTTAAGATGTGTTTCTTGTAGACCTCATATAGATGGGTCATATTTCCTTATCCAATCTTCCAGTCTGAGTCTCTGAACAGTTGAGTTCAACCCACTAATATTCAGAGTTATTACTTTCAAGGAATGACTTATATTAGCCATATTTTCTTTTGATTTGTGTTCATCATATTTTGTTTGATTTTTTTCTTTTTGTCTTTTTAGTTGCTCTTAAATTCTCCTCCAACTCTGCCTCTTCTGTTTTTTTTCTTTCCTTCTGCAGAACTCCCTTTAGTATTTGTTGAATGGAAGGATTTTTGTTGGCATACTCTCTTAGTTTCTGCTTATCTGTAAATATTTTGAGCTCTCCATCATTTTTAAATGCCACCTTAGTGGATAGAGTATTCTCAGTAGGAAATTTTTTTCTTTTAGTGCCTTCACTATGTCATACCACTGCCTTCTTGCCTCCATGGATTCAGATGAGAAATCAGAACTTAATCTTATGGTGCCCCCTTTGTATGTGATGGCTCTCTTTTCTCTTGCTGCTTTTAGTATTTTCTTTTTGTCTTGAGCATTGGATAATTTGACAAGTATATGTCTTGGGGTAGACCTGTTGGGATTTATGGTGTTTGGGGTGCATTGTGCTTCCTAGACATGTACATCCATCTCTCTCATTAGATTTGGGAAGTTTTCAGCCATTATTTCCTCCAACACCTCTTCTGTTCCCTTTCCCTTCTCTTCTCCTTCTGGGATGCCTGTATTGTGTTTGTGCATTTTGCATTGTCATTCAGGCCCCTAAGTCCCAGCTGGATTTTTTCTTTTTATCAATCAGTTCTACTATCTGTTTGATTTCAGATGTACTATCTTCCACATCACCGATTCTTTCCTCTGCCTCTTCAAATCTGCTGTTATTTGCTGAGAGTGTATTTTTAATTTCTTTAATTGTGCTGTTCATTATATCTGTTATCTTTTTGCATATGATTGCAATTTCTTCTGTATTCTCTCCATGTGCTTTCTTCATATTCCTAATCTCTTCCTTCACTTCATCAAATTGGTCCCTAAGATATGTTTTGAGAGCTTTAATTACTTGTTCAATGTTCTGCTCCTCTTCATGGTTTTACTTTTTTTTAGTTTGGATTGGGCCATGTTTTCCTGATTATTGGTTTGGTTTGTAGTTTGTTGTTGCTGTCTGGTTGTCATTTTATCTTGATGGGTTAAATCAGTTCCATAGCTTCTTTGTTTAGGTTTGGGGTTTAATTAGTTGTTGTTTTAATACGTGTGTTAAGTATTCTCTTTGTCACTTTGTTCTTATTCTATTTCCTTGCTTTTGGCTAAGTTCACTTGAAGGAAAATATTAGGGTCAGAGAAAGCAAAAGGAGTAAGAAAAGAAAATTAATAATAGTAGTATTGATAGTAAATGTTAACAGAGGAACCATATGAGATCTAGGAGAATGGGTATTAGACTCATTTAAGTTGCATAGAGTTATCACAGTAAGTAAAGTAGAGTACCTATAATGAGACAGTAAACTGAATATAGGGAGGAATACAGTATGAATTAAAAGATCTGTGTGTTTAGGAGAGAAGGAAAGAGAAAAGAAAGACTATAATAGAAAGAATGAATAAAAGACAGAAAACAGAACAAAGGTATTAGAAATAAAATTGGGGGTCAAACTTAGAGAGGTGGAATGTAAGAGAAGCAATAAATGATGGAGAATAGAAAGATGTAGAGGAAAGGGGATAGTGTTGGTGGCCAAAATTAATATACACAGAAAAGAGGATATGGAGGATGAGGGAACACAACAAATATGAAGCACTCCCTGCAGCACCTAATATTTAAAAAATAAAAAAAGAGAGAAAGGAAGATAAAAAAGGGGGAGACAAAAAAAGGGGGTGGAAGCAAGCAAGAACAAGAATATTAGAAAAAAGAAAAGGAAAGAAAAGAAAAGGCCTTGGGGGTTAAAGAGGAAGGAAAAACAAAAAGCCAAACGAACAACAACAAAAAGAACAAAATTCCAAGGAAGGAATCCTCTTTGCAGTTAAATAAAATGCTCAGGAATCTGACATTCCCCCTTTCTCCCTTCCTCACTTCCCTCTCTCCCAGGGCAGCAGGATAGCTGCATGAGGGGTCTGGTAGGAGATTCAAGTGGTTCTCTGGTGAACCAGCTCAACACAGAAAACTGTGGCTCTTTATTTCCAGTGAGAGAGTACCCACACCTCACCAGGAGCTCCACATATGCTATTGGAAGCTTGGAAAGCACATCCTACAGTCCCTCTCCCTTAGGTGTGCTAGAGGAGGGATAATTGATTTTCTGACTCCACCTTCTCCTAGACCAAGTTTCCTAGCCCTGGGCATTTAGGTAAATTTGGCTTTCTCAGTAAATTTGCCTCTCCTTTCTTCCCAGGTTCTCTGCAAGCTATTATGCCTCTCCAAGCTAAAAAAAAAAAAAAAGGAGGGGGGTGGAACAGAAAATTTAGCCCACACTCATTTTGCCACTCTGCATCTCCCCCTAAATCTCTTGCCCTCACAGCATCAGTCCAAAACTGGAGGGTTTGGGTAACCACGGACCTCAGGGAGTGCTAGATTCGGGAAAGGGAAGTCCAGAATATGTGGGCTCAAGGTATGTGTGTCTGTGGAGTGTGGGCTGTGGGGGTCCAGGGGACACAGACCTGGGGACTGCACATTTGGGAACCACAGAGCTTGGGAACATTGCCACATGACAACAGTTTTCAGAGAACACTGCACCCACCAGCCCTATTGGGAAGGGCCCTGCCTCCCCACAACTTCCAACCCCTAGAAACCCAAAATTCTACCTTTAGCAAGCACTACAGACACCTTCTGCCTTGCAAGCCCCCAAAACAACCCACTTTCAGCAGGATTTCAACCCTACTCAACTACTTCTTTGCAGGAGAGGTTATGAGGTGCACTCACTCAGATGCCATCTTGCCCCACTTCCCCTCAATGTCTTCTCAATGCCCTTTATCTTTTTAACCATATTGTCTTTCAAGTCATTAACTTGATTTTGGAAATTTGTGCACATCTCACTGATTAGTTCTCTCGAATTCTCAGGTTTCTTTATACTTTGATATATTCCTTTTTTGGGCATGACTTCTATTTTCTTAGTATGGCTTGCAATTTTTTGTTGATGTCTAGGCATCTAGTTAGGTTGCTGTTTACTCAGATGTTCAGTTTCTTTCTCTTTTTTAGGGATTTTGTGGCAGGAAGCTATGTTACCATTGCTGTCTGGCTCTTGACTCAATCAGGATTGTTAGAATGGTGACTGCTGGTTGCTCATCACTGGGCACTGGACCCAGTAATTCATTGTAGATTTTCTTCCTAGGGCCTTTGGGAGGGGTGCTATAGAGGCCAGGAAAAGCCTCCTAGTTATTTTTAATTTTCTCACATGCACTTCCTTGGTCTGTCAGGAAATGGTGTTCTTTGGCAGTTTTCATTTTAATGCCTGTATGAAGTGTATTTGTTGCAACACAGAATGGATGAATATGATAAAGCTTCCTGCTTGGAGGTTAGGAGCCTTGTAATTCAAACTTTCTCTGAGACAGTTCTCCAGCCTTCTCTGGCAGACCCTTCCCCTTTCCAGGCTAGGAAATATTTCCACACCTCTCTGAGTCCTCAAAAATCAGTCCTGGTTAGTGTAGAAAGAGTTTGGGAGGGTTGTATATCTTTTGCCCTTTGCTGGCTCCCAAGGCAAACAATGGTGCTGTCCCACCTGGTCTGGAAGGGCTCCTGGGACACAGCAGAGCAAATCTGTGAGTCAAATGTTAAGACAGCCTTTGGCTGAGTCCCTCTCTCTCCGGTCCTCAACTATCAGTCCCAGCTTGAAGAGAAGAAGGTTGCGAAGGTTGGATTTCCCCAGGGCCTTCACCAGCTCCCAGGGCAAACCACTGTGTGGTCCCACCCTGCCTAGAAGAGCTGGTGGGACACAGCAGACCAAATTTGTGAGTCAGAAGCTGAGTCAGTCTTAGGCAGTGTCCCTCTCTCTCCCCTTTCCTGGGGTGGTAGATCCCTGGAGTTCCCTTTGTAATGGCAAGCCCAGAGGCCTGAGAATTCTGAAGTGTCTTCAGTGTGGGGGATGGTGCAAGCAGTGGTAGCCACTGATTTCAACTAACTGTTCTGTTGTAGAAATTTCCCTATTTGTCCTTCTCTCCTCTGGTCTTTGCCTGTTGTTCTAAAACCAGATCTTTTTCTAGGCTATTTCATCCTGTCCTCTCACTGTTTTTCTGGAGGAAAAGAGAGTTCCATGTCTTTCTAATCTGCCATCTTCCCAAAAGTTTCCTTGTACTCTTTGCTCAACAAATTTATTTTATATATACAAATAAGGCATAAAATTCATCCAAGGTGTACTATCAATGGTACTTAATATAATTCCATAGTTGTGCATTCATTACTTCAAACATTATTAGAACATTTCCATTATTTCAATAATATATTTTTTTCATTTTTAGAGTAATCATCCCTCTGCTTACATACGTTCTTGTATTTTGTCCACTTTTTCCAGTAGGGTTTTTAGCATTTTAATCATAGTGATTTAAAATTTATCTATCATATAATTAATATATCTCTGCCATATCTGAGTCTTAATCTGATGATTGCTCTGTCTCCTTACTGTATTTTTAATTTAGCATTTTGGTAATTTTTTTTGTCAAAAGCTAGGTATGATACAGCATGTAAAGTAACTGAGATAAATTGACCTTTGATAAGTTGTTTTATTTTTACCTTGCTAGGTGCTATGCTATATTTGCCATTTGTTAGAGCTGTAAGAACCCAGTCATTTACTCTGATGTCTTTGTTCATGTATCCCCCATTTTCTTTATGTTTCCCTCAGAACTTTGGAAATAAGGGGTAAGACTTGCAGTTCCTTCTATTGTAACTCTCTGCTATTATAAAGGAACCCTATTCATGTATTGGTAGGGTAAGGTGGGTGAGGGTAACATTTCTATAATCCTTTGGTTTCATCTCAAACTTTTAGTAGGCCTGTGCCACTATGTAATAATATTTACAAACTGATTCTCAGCTACTCCTCTTATGTCAGACAGGATGTTTAGAGGTGGCTGGAATTGGGTATTTTCTATACCTTACATCAATGTCTAGAGGAACCTGGAGGTGTGTATTTCTCTTCCTCGCCATCAATTATGTTTTGGTAAAATGTATTGCTTTGAGATTTCTCAGCTAAGAAGAACAGGCCTTGGTGGGCATATTCCAAAATTGTTATGTGTACCCTACCATTGCTGGAAGAATGAAAATTTCCTCCAGTCTTCACTTGATAGGGATCTTGGAACTTGATCCCTTGAGAGAACTTGATAGGGATCTTGGAAATTCATTATCCTCCCCTTGAATTGAGCCCTAGAGTATTTAACTTTCAAGTTAATCCGAACATTTCCTCTTTAAGTTCAACAATTACAACCAAGCTATCCTACTGGTACTGACTGCAGTTAAGAGCTTTGTTTATGGCTTTATCCTCCAGGAAAGCTGTGGCTTTTCTTAATCAACCTCTCTCATGTTTGGAGGAGGCTATGTTTTTTGCTTTTTTCTTTTTTTAAATATATTTTTATTTATTTTTAATAGGTACATAGATCACACAAAATGTTACATTAAAAATACAGGAGGTTTCCATATGCCCCACTCTCCACACCCCCCATTTTTCCAATATTAACAACTTCTTTCATTAGTGTGGTACATTCATTTCATTTGATGAATACATTTTGGAGCACTGCTACACACGTGGATTATAGTTTACATTGTAGTTTATACATTCTCCCTGTCCATTCAGTGGGTTATGGCAGGATACATAATGTCCTGCATCTGTCCCTGCAATATCATTCAGGACAACTTCAAGTCCTGAAAATGCCCCCATATCACACCTCTTTTTCCATCTCCCTGCTCTCAGCAATGCCAGTGGCCACTGCCTCCACATCAATAACACAATCTTGGAGGAGGCTATGTTTTGAACTGTGACCTTAATTCTCTAATGGACCTTAGAAATATTGCTGTTTTTCCGTTTGTTTCAATATTTCCTGGATGGGAGTATGGGAATGATGGCTTCCAAGCTCCTCACATGACAGACTGGATAGCAGAAATTGAATAATGACCACTGAAGACCCCTTTTAAAGAAATGAAATATTTCACATAAGTTTCCAGACAGTTCCGCTCTACAGCCAGGTAAGTGTTCACATGCATACAAGGAAGGCTTTGCCCCACAAAGGAAAGACAAACTTCATTGCTTTTATGAAGGACAAAGACTTCTGCTGGCCTCATGCACACCACTTAGAACCCATCATGGTGTGATCTTGCTGCTCAGGCTTAAGGAGAGAAAGATTATCTGTGTGATGTAAATCCAGGAAGACAAGGGCACCCTGAAATCCCAGCTCCATGGCCCAGCACTTAGATGTTGTCAGCCCTTTGTTATAACCTACATCCATGTGTTCATGGCCTATTGCAGGCACTGCCTTACTATTTTGCTTTCATAAAGTCTTTCTTCATAAATCAAGGCAACAACAAACTGCCAGCTTCTTGCCAAAGGAAAAACCACAGTCATTGGCCAAACCTGGGCTCTACCTGTTTTTGCAATGCTTAACAGCTAACAAGGGCTTCCATGTTTTCCAATGTTTGAATAAAATCAAAACAGTGATATTTCGGATTATGTGAAAATTACATGTAATTCATATTTCCATATGTTATTGAAGCATAATTTTTTTGTCTTTCATCTTATCTTCAGTTTCTTCACCACTATAGCATCATGGTTGAGTAGTCCAAAATGAGATTGACTATATGGCTTACAAAGACAAGAAATTGACTCTTTGGTGTCCTATAGAAAATGCATGACATAACATGTTCTGTCCCATTGGCCAAAGGTGATGCAGAACACTACCTGTGGCCCCAGAAAGGTTATACCTTCAGCTTTCCTTTCTTGGATGGCTTCCAGAAAACAAGAAAGCCTCATTTGCAGAGTCTGGTTATATGGGACCCTTCCAAACTGGCCCATATTCTAGAAAGTTTTGTCTTCCTTTTGGTTTATTGTTTCACATAAATTGATGCAGGAAAAGTGGATGGTGAGGCAGAGGTCTTCCCAGACCTGCCAAACAGTTAATCTCTGCTGGACAGTCTTAGCTCTTGGTATCTGTCAGATGAATATGATTTTAATAACCACCCACCCTGGGGTTTCATGATAATCTTTTTCCTCTTTACTGGATAGGTTTAGCCTCTTTCTCACTTGGACTCACAGAGATGGGGAACTGATCCAGGTTTGTTTATCCTCTTCCTCTCAATAGAAGCCCTACAGTCCCTGTGTTCCCACCTCCACCAATTTCTATGTTTGCTAAGTATGATTTTAGCCCCTGACACATGCATTTACATGACAGTCCTGTTGAGCACCCCTCATGTTTATTCCAACACAGGACCCTCTCATGCATACATTCTTTAGAATTTTGTAGTTCATGGCTCATACCAGACCTTGGCCACCTCCTGGACATGGGAGTGATAGAGCTTGTGCCTTTCTGATCCATTGACTTGACACACAACCCAGCTCACAGAATTATCAATATTCAGTGCTCTGAATATTGTAGTATCTCAACGAATCTCTCCATATTTCCAGCATCTGTCTGCATCTCACTGACATTTCTTACTTGCTCCTGTGTCCCAGGGCAAGCATTGACTCCTCACATCATGACACTGGATGTGAAGAGAAGAGAGGTGCTGTATATTCAAGTTCCCACCAGGGAGCAAGGTAGTGTCTGACTAGTGTTGGAGAATGGATGCCCAGCTCCCTTGAACTGACATGTTCCAACTAAGGTAACTTCACGCCCCAGTGCTCCCTGCAACATCAGGCTGAGACTGGGACCTCACCTAAAATCACACTCTTGCTTGACTTCTTCCCTTCCCTCCTTGCATTTGTTGGACCATTTCCATAACAAATCACCAATGCAGAGCTCTCATCTCAGGGTCAGTATTTCCCATGTAGGACAGTCTGCCAAAATTGTGATGACTGAAAAATAATTGTTCATACTGAGAAACATCTTATGATTCAGCTGAAGAGAAATGTCAACTGGGAGCACATGTTTCCCAGAATAAGTTGCTTTTGGAGGGATCCTCCTGCACCACCTTTCCCCACTGCAGGGAGTGCTGGTCTAGCTCAGCCTTCCAAGGCATTTTCACATGAGTCTTATTTTATCCTCACAGTTCTACCTTTCCTGAGACTTAGAGTCATTTTTGTGAATTTTCAGTTCTACTTTAAGAGAAAGACCCATGACACTTCCCACATTGTTAATGGCATCATCTCATCCACGGCAACCTCTTGGGGATATGCCTCAGTCTGGAGAGCTGGATGGGAAAATGCTTGCTCATTTTCTTGTCTCACTTGCCACTTTAATTTCTTGAATTCCTAGCCATCAGTAGAAGCTGGCTTCTGAGGTCATAAAGCAAAAGGCTGATGTGTGGCCCAATTTTAAGTCTCCTACAAAGATTACACATACAATCTATTGAATAGTATCAAAGTACTCCCTGGCATGCTATTTATTCCAAAAAAAATTTATTAAGCACCTATTATGTGCCAGGTACTCTGTTTCATGCTCAGCTTGAATCAGGAAAGCAAGGTCCTCACATTTTCAGTACTTACATCCTACTCTGGGAAGACATTCATACATTCAACTTATATTTATTAGATGCTGATTATATGTCAGTTACTGTCCTAGATGCTAAGAATAGAGCAGTGAATCAAATAGACATTCTTTATACTCTCAGGGAGCTTATACTATAGTAAAATATAGATTAGTAAATAGTGTGCAAAATACTTTCACATAGTAATTAATGCTTTATGGAAAACAAAGAGAATAATATTGTGTGATTATATGAAGGAAAATATTTAGATAAAGTGACAAAGTAATTCTCAGAGGTGGCATATCATCTGAGACTTGCGTGATTTAAAGATTGAACAAAGGGCAAAGAAAATGCAGCAGACATTTTACCAAACAGAGTGTCAGGTTTTTGGCCTAGAACAGGAGTAATGGGAGAGGAGGGAGCAAGTTTAAAGTTGTTGTAGCTGGATTACACAGGACCTTGGAGATCTTATAGGGAGTGTGAAGATAAACAATTGCACAGTTGATAATTTGGAGAAAGATTTTGAGAAAAGGGGAGAGGCCCATGGCAAAAGTTTGCAGAATTTTTCCTCTTAAGGAGTTTATAGAACTAGACTCTTATAGCTGGAAAATATGAAAAGTACAGACTAGATCATGGACAATATCTAACTTTATCCATAAGGAATAATAAATTACACAAATATGATAAGCAGGGGAAGAACACGATGAGATTTCGACTTTTAAAACATTTCTCTATATATCAAGTGTTCATGAACATGTGAAGAACCAAAACTCTCATTCATTGCCAGTGGAATTGCAAAATGTTACAACCATATTGAAAATAAAATTGTTAGTTTCTTATCCAATCAAATATACACACTCCCTGTCTCTCAGAAATTATATATTAGTCATTTACCCAGGAAAAACAAAAGCACAGCTGCAGAAAGATATGCATGCTAATATTCACAACAACTTTATTCATAATAGTGAAAGGTGAAAAAAAGGCAAATACCCATCAACTGGTGAAAGAACAAATAAAATGTGGCATATTCATAAAACAGAATACTTATAAAAAGGAACAAACTAATGATATATGCAACAACATGAATGAATCTCAAAAATAGTAGATGAAATGTAAGAAGCCTTGTATATCTATAATTCAATTTATATGAAATTCAAAAACATGCAAACTGATGAATGGTGAAAAAATAAGAGTGATAGCTTCAGTTTGAATGGGGTTGGGGCTAACTTGAGAAGGGCAGGAGGGAAACTTCTGGGATTGTAGTTATATTCTATATCTTGATATGGGTTTGGATTATACACCAGCATGCACTTGTCAAAACCCAGAAAGTATACATATTTATTGATGTACTTCATTGAAAATATTACCTCAAAAAGAAAATAACTTGTAAACAAAAGTTTAACATGAATTAGTGTATATCACAATGAATTATTTAATGAAATGCTGGTGTTAGAAAGTTGCTATTAAAGCTATAATAAACAAGGTAAATTGATTGATGGGTAAGTAATGAAATAGGAGTAAGAACAAGTTTATGATAGAATTTAGTTATACACATAATGTTCACTGAAAAATTCTTTCAACTTTGACATTTGCTTTAAACCTTTCACTATAAAATCTTGTGAAACCTATGTCTCTGGGTACAGGGTAGTAATTTAGTCTTGGAGATTGAAGAATACATATAGGCAGATCATGAGGAATGTGTTGCATCATCTAGTAGGGCACTATGGCATCTTTGAGTGTTAGAGATGGAGAAGTGGCAGACATGAGAGGTGTGTTCAGATTCAATAACTAAGGTATGAGAATGCTTTTGATAAAGGCTCCAGGAAAAAAACCAGAATTAAGTAATTGTGGATTGCATAATTAGATAGGGTTGAGGCAATGAAGGTCATGTGCATTGATTGTTGATGAGATGCCTATAAGCTTACAGAGACTATCATACCTCAGTAATTATATCACTGAGTTAGGGTTGTGGAGATGGTAAAATTTCTCTAGCTATGAATTTGTCTATCAGTAGTAAATATTAATGATAAATACAGATGTGGCCGTTGATGCAGTTACCAAGAGAAGAGAAAATAGTCTAAGCTGAAGTGGTGAAAAACACAAACATTTAGAGGGTAAGATTAATAATGACAGATCAAAAGAAGAAAAAGAAAGTCAAGGAAGATGAATAGGAGGGAGTGAAAGTGAAGGAAGAGACTGAGAACATATTGAACCCACAAAAATATTGTGCAAGAAATTTTGTGCAAACTAAAAGATCAAAACAAATATTCCCTGTGGTGGCAAAGATTCTTGGTTAAAGAAAGATCCTTCCTTTTGAGAAAGGAAAAAAAATAGACAATATACACTTCTTTTCTATGTCATAAAATGGAAAATTTAATTATGCCACCTCTCATCCTCTTTATGGTGGTAAAGCCACAACACCTTACAGAGATGGTGAGGAAGAGTGCCTCTTTTCTCTCTCCCAACCTAAGCCAAGTGGTGGTGGGTGGAAGAATTAGGGTCCATGTAACATTTTCCAAAGCACAATATCAAGAGACTCACTCCATTTCACAATGCACCAAGAATATGCATAATGGATTCCACTTCAGAATATCAGACCCACACGTTGAAAGAGAAAGTGGACAGTGACTTTCACATGTAGGCTAAAGCCTTGATTATGGTGCTGATGGGTGGGTGAAAAGTTCAGCAAACAGAGAATACACGTTGTGCCCCATGCTGGGACTCCTGCTGTTCTTCCTAGATGCCTTCTCTCTTGTTTTACCCCCTAACTTTCTGCTTCACTGAAACCCTGAGAACAACAAGAGTTAGGTCCTTCAAAAATATAGTTAAAGCTTTGCCATAGAATGTCGGCCAGTTTCCATTGGGGGAAACACAGTGCTTATAAGTTTATCACATGAATTACATTCCCTACCTTGCCAGTTGCATCAGAATCTCAAAATCATATTTTCAAATCCATTAACATAGAGAAAATTTCACCTTGGCCAGTTTCATTTATAAAATGTGGAGAACACCTTTCTGAGGGCCACTTTTACATCTTTGTTCCTCAGAGTGTAGATAAGCGGGTTAAGGGAAGGACTGACAGCTGTGTACAGGATTGTGACTACTTTGCCATTTTCCACAGAGGATCCAAAACCAGGCAGGATGTAGGTATAGATGACAGTGGAGTAGTACATACAGACCACCAGGAGATGTGAGGAGCAGGTTGAGAAAGCCCGGCGCTTGCCCTCAGCTGAGTTGATGCGGAGGATGTTGGCAATGATAAAGGCATAGGAAACCATGGTGAGCAGGAAGTTGAGCACCCCAAAAAAAACATCAGCAATGACAACCATGATGTTGTTCAGGTGTGTAGAGCCACAAGCAAGCAGCAGCAGCGTGGGGATCTCACACACGAAGTGATGGATCTGATTAGGTCTGCAGAAATTTAGCTGTGCCATCAGTCCAGTGTGCACAGAGGAGTCAACCCCACTGACTGCCCACACACTACCTGCAAGCCCAGCACAGATGAACCTGCTCATCAGTGTGTGATAGTGCAAGGGTTGACAGATGGCCACATAGCGGTCATAGGCCATGACTGTGAGAAGCAGCAGCTCGGCCCCTAGTATCCATGACAGAAAGAAGAGCTGGGTCATGCAGCCTCCATAGGAGATGGTGTTGCCTTTGTTCACTAGGTTTTCCAGCAACTTGGGGATAACAGTGGATATGCAGGTGACATCTAAGATGGCTAAGTTGGTGAGAAAGAAGTACATTGGGGTGTGGAGTGCTGAATTCAGGTAGATGGCCATGAGGATTAGGCAGTTCCCTGCAAAAGCTATCAGATAAAGGAAGAAGAAAATAGCAGAGAAGGCACCCTGGAGCTTGGAGTTTTCTGAAAAGGCCTGCAGGACAAACTCCACCACAGCTGTGTGGTTATTTGCAGCCATTGAATGAGTAAGCCTCTCTGATACATCCTGTGAAGCAAAGAGCACCTGGGCAGAAGGAGGCAAAAGATCCATGTAGGTGATGTGTCCTCTCTTCATGCTCTTCCTACTTCAAATTTACAGGGATGTTTGTGGTGGTGTTGCCTTTGCCCTAGTACACCCATAGCTAAGATGTTAATGTTGGTCCCTGTAGTAAGGAAGACAGAGGATTAACTCTTCGTTCTGGGTCTCCCCCTGTAACCTCTACAAACTCCACATATTCCCCTTCCCATGACAACTTCTCATTCCTGTATGTGACTGAGCCAGCTTTGCCCATAGTAAAGTGCAGTCTGTTTTTACTTTAATTTTGAAACTTTCATACATTATCCTTACATATGAAAGTTACTTGGAGATGTGTCATGGAGCACAGTGTGTTATGCCCATCAGTGAGTGTGACATGGAAGACACCCACACCAGCCAGGCAGATCATCAGCTCCAAACATCAGTAAACCTGAAGAGGGAAAACCAGTTCATCTATTGGGAGAGGCTACATGGTGAAAATTGTCTCAAATATGTATAGAATTCTCATCCACTGAGGAAGTGAGCTGGGCAGAGTGATAGGATTAGGTAGGGGGTTTGGTTGCCCTGAGGAACCAGCAAATGAGGGAATGACCTGGGAAGTAGTCTGGGACACCAGAGAAGTTCAAGTTTTGGGAAACAGTCGGCCTTGGAGCAGTAGGGGTGGGGCATGCAGTCCACCACTTATATTTAGGGTACATATTTCCTTTGCATTCACACTTTCATTATTGTGCCTCCCACCACAGATTCACAGGAAACTGAGACAGTCACCTCAAGCTCATGCATGCAGAGCAGCTTATTTTAGTCTAAGACCTATGCTAGAGTCAAAACTGGAGATAGATTTTCCCTCTTATCAATTGGCTTTACAGATGGCACAGTGGCAGCAGGACCAAGGAGACTGAAGTCAGAGTCTCAGGGCACTATATCATTTCAAACTGAAATAGTAAAGACAGGAGCTAAGTGACAGTAGGGACATGTTATCTATGGTAAAGCTGGTCAGGACTATGCCTAAGCTATCTTTTCAGAAACACTGAAAGTAAAATGAAAGAGTTTAAAAATCAAGAGTTATAAAAGATGAGCCTCAAATTGCTTCTTATCTAAGTTGAAGATATTTGCATTTTCATGAAAGATAAACAATATTCTTACCCTGATTAAAGGGAAGGATTAAAAACCTTGATTCCTCCTGTTTGGTGCTTCCTTTGTTTGCTGGCATCTTTTAAATCAAGACCTTCCCCTCAGGGTGGATGAGAGGTTTGCTAGGGAGAAAGGAGGGGAGAGGAGCAGGAGTGACTCTCAGGGAGCAATTACCCCCAGCTGTAGGTAACTATGGGCCCTGAGGGTGCAGTCTCCAAGTATGGGCCCATTCAGGACTTAAAAAAAAGGATAGAGACAGGGGATAGAGACAGGCCAGGGACCTGAAGACATGGGGAAGGGTTTCCCAAGCTCATATCTGGGGCCAAGTCATTCTCCCCATTGACCTGGTTCTGGTAGGTCTTTCTCTGTTGTCCCAGACAAGTTTCTGTGCACAGCTGATCCTACAGGAATCTCATTCATTCCTTACAGCAGGTTTAGATTTACAGAAATATGGGAAAGTAGCTTAGATTGTTCCTATGCACCCCACACCCAGTTACGCTGTAGTTAACATGCTGCACTATTATGGATTGTTTGCCACAAGTTGGACTTACACAGATCAGATGGAAGTGAAGTGAAGAAGGCTGACCACCACACTGGGAAGCTGAGAGTGCCTAAAACTCCAAACAGGAGAATCACATCCATCAATCATGTGGGATCTAAGCACCATCTAGATATAGAGGTGAAGTGGATATCACTATCCCAGGGTCCACAGGATGGAGGAATAAAATATGGATGGAGTGGACTTACTGGTCTTCTACTATAGAACTGTTGTGACTAGTAGTGGAAGAAACTGTAGCAATGATGTGGAGAAAGTGGGCCTGGTAGTTGCTGAGGGCAGGGAGAGGAAAGAAGAGATGTGATGTGGGGGCATTTTGGGAACTTGGAGTTGTCCTAAGTGATATTGCAGGGACAGATGCTGGACATTATATATTCTACCATAACCTACTGAATTTACTGGGGTAGAGTTTAAACTACAATGCAAACTATAATCCATGCAGTGCAACAGTGCTCCAAAATATATTCACCAAATGTAATGAATGTGCCACAGTGATGGAAGAGGTTGTTAATGTGGGAGAAGTGAGAGTAGGGTGGGTGCGGGGTATATGGAAACCTCTTATATTTTTTAACATAATATTATTTGTGATCTGTGTAGCTTCAAAAAAATACAGTAAAATTTTAAAATGGAGAATCAGTATTGATATATTATTTAAATTAAGTCTTGTTTATTCATATTTCCTCAGTTTTCCTGAATGTCCCATTTATGGCTGATCATCCATCCCGGATACCACATGACATTTAGTCATCAGTCTCCTTGGGCTCTGCTTTTTGCTGATGGTTTCTCAGAATGTCCTCATTAGATGACCTCGGGTAAGGAAGACTGACCAGAGACTTTATAAGAAGTCACTCTATGAGGATTTGTCTGATGTTCTCCTTGTGTTTAGATGAGTTATGGGTTTGGGAGGAATGCCACAGGGGTAAAGTACCCTTCTCATTGCATCTTATCGAAGGTGCATCCTGTCAAGAGTACTTACCATTGAAGATGTTGATCTTGATAAGATGGGATTGTTCAATCACTTGGGTTTTAAGGGCCAACAATATACCAAAAACCTGTAGTCTCTGTAAGACTCACTGACCTGCCCTTGAGGGCTGAGTCAGATCCAGCATCAGGAGTCCAAGGAGGGGCAAGTGTCAGCATATGCAAGACAACCTCAGTCCTCAGCACCACAGCAAATTTGGTCCCAGCTTGGGCTGGGTAGCTCTTGGCTCCTCAGAAAGTTCAGGGAGAAACATGAAACTCATCATGGTACTGCCAGACTGGGTGATGGTACAGTGATCTCATTGCAAGCTGCTGCTTGCCCTGCATGACCAAAAGCTTCAGAACAGATCAACTCGGTATCTGCTGGTAGTCTCCTTACAAGGAGCCCAGTGTGTAGATATGTGACAATACTCTAAAGAAGGAGAATGTAGAAATTTATCATAGAAACCAATTTCACAAAATATAGCAAAAACTTGTCATTATAAAACAAGCAACAAGTGGACCATTATTAATTTAAAGTTGTTCTTAACTTTGCAAACAAAAAAAAATCATTGGGCTCCTTATAATTATCAAAAATATCCTAGTGTCCTACAAATCTATTAATCAATGCATATTTAAATCTCTTAATGACCATTAAATATTTCACCTGATAGATAATACAATGGAATTTCAATGACTCTAGAATTTGATCAATTTTGAAAATTTATTATATGGGGTATAATCTTCAACTGCATCTCTCTTTCCTGACTGAACAGACTACTTTTCTACAGGATGATATTGATTTATGATAAAAAGCAGTAATCAAGTTTCCTGCAACACTGATTTCAATGTTATCCCAAGAACCTTAAATATACCCATCATTTAAACCATATAAGCATCATTATCCATAAGAATTGGTCAATAAAATTTTCTGAGCACCTAGTATTTCATAGTTTTGCCTGATAACTAGGAGGATTCTCAGCAGAGTACATTGGTCTTTCCCACCAAGATGGTCCAGATTTGCACATAGCAGGTCCAACCCTGAGCAAGAGGCTCTGCTTGAGGCTCTTTTACCCAAGCACAGTGTCCAGAGTGAACAGAATGTGAGGAACCCTGTGCTCAGCCTGTGGAGAGGAGACCAGGAGGGGTGCCCTTTATACAGGAAGGAGATGAGCTACATGATGACAGGAATCAGCAAAAATATTCCCTTGGGAAAGATCATTTATAAGTGAGGGGGAAATTTAGAAGACTAGGGCATACTACCTGTGGTACCCATTTCTCCCCTGTGGAAACCACACTGGCTAGGGAATCTTCTTGCCTTTAGCTACCTTTGAGAGTGGAAAAGCCTAAGCCAATGATGGAGCAGAGTTAGTGGGATCTCCCAGGACAGCCTAGGATCTGGATGTCCACCTATCCCCTTTGAAAAAGGTGGCTGCCTGCAAGGAAGACCTTGGAAAAAGTAAGTTTATTACTTGTGCTCTTCTATCAGACCATTGTCTTTGGCACAGATGTGGCTGCAGAATTTGCTGCACATTCATTCCATACCAGAAAGGGTACACAGGTCTTGAAAGGCACAGTTAATGGGGATTGGGAAGGAGAATTGATAAGTGGGGCTGGGAGGGAAGGTCACAGCAAGACCTACCTGTCTTCTCACCACTGAGGATGTGCACCAACAGGGCTTGGGCCCATGAGCTAGATAGAATTTCCATGTGTCAGACCTGAAACACATATACTGCCATTTGGGAAGATAGGGTCCTCCAAATAGGTCAGATTTTGTTTCTGCCACCAGGCATATGAAGTATAAAAAAAATTAAGTTAAAATCTCTCACTCCTCATCCTGGATCTTTGCCAAGCTTTTCAAGAAGATGTCTGTCAGGTTTTACCCGTACATCATGACCATACAGTGTCATTTATCAAAGTAGGCAGACATGCACTGAATTTCTGTGTCCAGCCACTATGAAAGGCTGTGAGCTGTGCAAGTGATAGAAGCCACCTCTGAGATTCTGGTTCACAACATGGAGGAAAGGACCTGAAAAAAATGCCCAACACCCACTAATGGTGGCAGGAGATTGGGATGTCTTCATTCATCATTAAAATTGGCCCATACTCCATTCACAGTTAGGCCTTGTTCTGAACACTGATGTCTGCCTCCCTGGAGCCTGCTCTTACCTGTCCCTCAATTCCTGGGTCATGTTAGCCCCTTCCAAGTCCCCTGCATACCTTTCACAACCAACTCTTTCTCTAAAAGATTAACCCGTGTCCATAAATTTAATGGATCACTTTGAAGATTTTGGTTCTCCTCTTTTTAAGCACCATATGGAAAATTAAGGATTCAAACTGAAATAAAAAGTTTTTTTTTCCAGCTTGCCTCCAATATCCTGAACTACATTAAGCAGTGTCTGGGAAAATGTCTTCATTCAACAAATTTTTGTGGTGTCCCTACTATGTACCATGTGGTGTGCCAGCCACTAGATAGACAGTGGTGAAGAGAGATGGAAGCCTCCATAATAGCCAGAAGAAAGACACAAAATTCTCAACTAAAGGAGCTATAAGGTGGCATCAAAGTAGCACAGACAGGGTGCATCTGTCTTGCAAAATAGGGCAGAAAGTATAGAAATTGTCTGAGAGAGCCAGTTTGAGGATCTGAAGACCAGGAGAGTGTCATGTTCATTTTCCAGAGGAAACTGGGGATAGAGAGACAGAGAGGCCAAAAATTAAACTATGGGTCAATGTGCCCATGTCTGAGAACATCACCAATTTCCCCAAGCTCGTATAAACACCTTGGTAAAAACCTGCAGCTGAGCAGACAATGGAGAGGGAAAGGACATATTCATCCCTGGGGAGAGGGAGGTGTGGCAGAGGGATGAGTGTGGTTTCTCTTTGACAAATGTAATCATCATAATACACTGGTTAAGAAGAGTTTGTAACTGGAACTTGAAGGATTTGTCTATGTGGAGAGCTTGCCAAGCGATTCCACCTGCTGGTCCCCTGGGAAAGGGAAGGAAGACAGGCTCATCTCTCCTATTTCTTTCCCAGGCACCATAGATCTGTCCTATGCCTTATTAACAGCTTTCTTTTTATTATTTTGATTACTTAAACAGGGCAATCTTAAAGTCCAGGGTAAAAAAAAAACAACTAAAAATCAAAGAAGAGTTGTGAAATAAAACAATGAGACATGAAAGAGATCAACACAGCAAAATCATTAACATGATCAGATATCTAGAAATCAACAAAAGATAACAAGATATGCTAAGTGTATTAGTCAGCCAAAGGAGTGCGGATGCAAAGTATCACAACTCTGCTGGCTTTTATCAAGGGTATTTATTTGGCATAGAAGCTTACTGTCACAAGACCCTAAGGAGTCCAAATCAAGGACCCATAAGAGGTAGTTTCTTACCCAAAGGTATTTGCCAAGGGTTGAAGCAAGATGACAGGCAATGTCTGTGAAGATTCAGCCTTGTTTCTTCCTCTTAAGGTTCTGTGGTTCCAGTTTCTCAGCTGTAGGCTGGTATAAGTCTCATCTCTTTCCCCAGGGCTTGTTTCTTTCCAGGCTTAGCTGCTCTGTTCTCTTCACAAGGTCAGCTGTAAGCTGTCATGTGAATGGCTCACTTCTCCCTGGGTCTCCAGGATCAATGCTATGTCCTCTACTGTGTCTGTGGAGTGGTCTCTATTCCTCGTGTTCTTCTCTGTGTGCCTACTTCTTTCTGAGAGTTTTTTTTTTATCAGACTCAAAAGGGTGTGAACTCAAATCTGCATGTCCTAATCTTGATTTAATAAAGTAAAAGTGAAATCTCTGAATTTAATACAATAAAAGGGTTATCATGCCCAGAGAAACAGACCAGTTTACAAATATAATCAATATGTCTTTTTGGAATTCATAAATAATATCAAACTGTGACACTAAGGAACAGAAATATATGGCTCAGACAAAGGAACAAACCAAGAATTCAGATGAAACACAGGATTTCAGACAACTAATCAATGATGTTTACTCAAACATCCTTAATAATTTAAGGAGATGAAGGAAAATAAGTCTAAAGAGATAATGGATATTAAGATGGCAGTGGGTGAGCATAAAGAACAAATTGAAAGAATGCAAAAAGATAGCAGAGCTTATGGGAATGAAAGGTGCAATGGTTGAGATAAAAATACAAACAGGCATATAATAGCAGATTTGAAAAGAAAGAACAAATAAATGAAATCAAAGACAGAACATTTGAACTTGAAAGAGAACAGACAATAGTTAGAATGCAAAAAATTGAACAGGATCTCAAGAAGTTGAATGAAAATATGAAATGAACAAATATATATCTTATAGGTGTCCCAGAAGGAGAAGAGAATGGAAAAGGAGTAGGAAGAATATATGGGTACAGGAAAAATAAAACCAAGAGCTGGTTCTTTGAGAAGATGAATAAAGGTGATAAACCCTTAGCTACACTACCAAAGAATAAAAGAGAGAAGATGCAAATATGCAAAATAAATGAGGAAGGGGATATCACCACTGACTCCAAAGAAATAAAGAGTATCATAAGAAGATACTTTGAAAAATTACATGCCAACAAGAAGGACTATTTAGAGGAAATGGACAAATTCCTAGGAACACACAATCAGCCTACATTGATGAAAGAATAAGTTGAGGAACTCAACAGACCAATCACAAGTATAGAGATAGAATCAGTCATTAAAAACCCTCCAACTAAGAAGAGCTCAAGACCAGACAGCTTCATAGGTGAATTCTACTAAACATTTCAGAAAAAAACTAACATCCTTATTGCATAAACGCTTCCAAAAATTTAAAGTAGAAGGAACATTGCCTAACTCATTATATGATGCTGACATTAACCTAATAACAAAGCCAAAAAAGGTGCCACAAAAAAGGAAAATTACAGACCAATGTCTGTAATGAACCTACATGCTAAAATCCTCAACAAAATAATTGCTAATCATATTCAACAACCCATCAAATGTATTGTTCTCCATAACCAAGTGGGTTTCATCCTTGGTATGCAAGGATAGTTCAACATAAGAAAATCAATCATTGTAATACAACACATAAGCTAATCAAAAGGAAAAATTACATGATCATCTCTACAGGTGCAGAAAAAGCATTTGGCAAAATACAACACCCATTCTTAATTTTAAAAAAACACTGCAAAATTTAGGAGTAGAAGGAAACTTTCTGAACATTATAAATGATATATATGAAAAAACCACAGCTAACATCATACACAATAGTGAAATTCTACAAGTTTTCCCTCTATTTGGGAACAAGACAAGGAGGCTCACTATCACTGTTCCTATTTATCATACTGTTAGATTACTTGTTCAAGCACTGAGGCAAGGAAAATACATAAAAGGCATTGAATTGGAATGGAAGAAGTCAAAATTTCACAATTTCCAGGTGACATAATCCTATACAGAGGAAGCCCTGAGAAATCTTTAGCAAAGCTTCTAGAACTTAGAAATGAGTTCAGTAAAGTTGCAGGTTAAAAGACCAATACACAAAAATCAATAACACTTCTGTACACCAACAATGAGCAATCTGAGGAGAAAATCAAGAAAAAATACTATTTACAATAGTAAGTAAAAAACTAAAACACCTAGGAATAAATTTAAAGATGTAAATGATTTATACAGAGAAAACTACACAACACGGTAAAAGGAAATCAAAGAAGACAAATAAATGGGAGAATATTCCCTGTCCATGGTTAGGAAGACTAAATATCTTTAAAATTTCTATCCTCCCCAAACTAATCTACAGATTTAATGCAATCCCAACAGAAATCAACACTGTGTTTTTTAAAGAACTGGAAAAACTATTAAATTCATTTGGAAAGGAAAGATGCCCTGAAAAGCCAAAGACATATTGAAAAAGAAAAATGAAATTAGTGCAATAACACTACCTGCTTTAAGACAAACTACAAACCTACAGTGGTCAAAACTGCATGTTATTGGCACAAGGATAGATATAATGACCAATGGAACCAGATTGAGAGTTCTGATATAGAACCTTGCATATAGAGTTATCTGATACTCAACAAGGCCATCAAGCCCACTCAACTGGGAGAAAATGGCCTCTTCAACAAATGTTGCTTAGAGAACTGGATATCCATATGCAAAAGAATGAGAGAAGAACACTATATCACACCTTATACAAAAATCAAATTGAGATGGACAAAAGATCTAAATATAAGAGCTAAGCCATTAAAAACTTTGGCAGATAATGTAGGGAAGCATCTACAGGACATTGTAATAGGAATTAGCTTCTTGAACTTCACACCCAAAGCACAAGAAGTGAAAGAAAAAATAGATAAAGGGGCTCCTCAAAATTAAAATCTTTTGCACTTCAAAGGAGTTTGTCAAGAAAGTGAAAAGACAGCTTACCAGTGGGAGAAAATATTTGGGAACGATATATCTGATGGGAGCCTAATATCCAGCATATATAAAGGAATCCTATATCATGAAAATAAAGAAACAACCCATTTAAAAAATGGGCAAGAGATTTGAACAGACAGTTCTCCAAAGAAGAAATACAAATGGCTATAAAGCATGAAAAGATACTCAACATCACTAGCTATTAGGGAAATGCAAATCAGAACTCCAATGAGATACCATCTTATACCCATTAGACTTGCATTTATTAAAAAACAAAGGACTACAAGTGTTGGAAAGAATGTGGAGGAATGGGAACCCTCATTCACTGCTGGTGGGAATGTAGAATGCTTCAGGCATTGTGGAGGAGAGTTTGGCAGTTCCTCAAAAAACTAACTATAGATTTTCCATATGACCTAGTAATTCCACTGATAGATATATACCCAGAAGAACTGAAAACAATGACATAAATAGATATAGGCACACCAGTGTTCATAGTGGTATTGTTCACTATTGCCAAAAGTTGGAGTCAACCCAAATGTGAATCTACAGATGAATGAATGAACAAAATGTGGTATATACATACAATTGAGTACTACTCAGTTGTAAGAATACAGTACTAACACCTGGGATAACATGGATGAATCTGCAGGACCTTACGTTGAGTGAAGAAAGTCAGGCACTGAAGGGCAAATACTACATGGCCTCTCTAACATGAATTAAGCAATTTCAGCCATCTCGAAGAGCTACAGTCTGGAAGATAGGCTTACAGGAAATAGAAAGGGAAAAGAATCTTCTGAGCCAATGCCCACACGGGTGAAATCTATCATAAGGTGGAAGTAAGTAGTTATGCAGTGAAGGGATATGACAGGTGTGAAGGAATATATTGGGTTGGGTGGTGCAACCTTGATGGGGGCTAGTGGTAAGATGGGTTGGATGGTCCATGGAACTGGGGGGAGGGTTGGGAGAGGGAGTTGAAACTATAAAGTTGAGAAAACTTTTGGCAATATAATAAGGAAGGTTCACTGGTTTAGGGTGTTGGATTGGGGGCATTCAGTACAGGGTGCATCTGGGACAGGCGTCTAGAGAGTATTTGAGTGTTCATCTTGTCAAAGTGTGTTATATCAGTGTGTGGAAACTCCTACAATGAGCATGAAGGTGTTGTACTCCCATCCAGGTAAGGCTTGATGTTTTCAAAGAGAAGGGAAGGTGTTATCTCGAGAGCACAGGTGACTCCTGAGGGAAGACAGACCAGTGTGTCAGTCCTTCAGCATTGTTGCAAGTACCTTGAATCTTGTCCTTCAAGCTGTAAAACCTGATTGTCAGTGTGGTTTCCAAGAGGAGAGGGAGGGAGGAATATAGATGGAAGTGTAGGAAATTAGGGGACAATGAAAGTGTTTTGCATGATTGTGCAATGATGAGTACAGGCCATGTTAAATTTCACCAAAAATTTATAAAAGTGTGTGGTCTAAAATGTAAACCATAATGTGAACTACTGGCCATGGTTAATAGCTGTTTAATATTTGCATATAAGTTATAACAAGTGTAACATCCACATATAAAAATATCATTAATAGGGAAGGGAAAAAGGGGGTAGGATGTTGGATATGTGTAAGTCCCCTATAATCTGTATGTGATTTTACTGTGACCTAAAACTTTTTTGAAGGCATAATAAAGAAAAAGTAAGACACTCAGGAAACAATGGAAGAAATTGCCACTGTACATATGTGACAACTATTACAGTGATGACAAGCAAAATGTTAAAAAAATCTTATCTTTTTCATTTTTAACACCCAAAGTTTTTACTTTATTTTAATTTTTCTAAATTATTATGTATTTTATATTTAATGTTTAAACCTATCATCACTACTTCATTTTCCTATTAATTGAATTTGGCAATATATTAAGCTTCATTTTTGAAGAAATTTTATATCACAGGGGGTTCAACTATGGCAGTATGGGAGCATTGGTGAGGGGTGTCATTGATGGGGAATGCTTTGGAGGGAGTTTACCTGGACATGCATATAGGTTATATAGATATGTTTGGATGTTCATTGAGTATTGACACAGTGGGTAGAGATTCACAGAATGACTAAGGGAATGCTGGGTTCCCATCCTGTGGAATTCTGCCACATTCACCAATTAAACAGCAAAAATCCCTCAAGTGCAGGAGCAATGACCAATGAAGAAGGATGGTCCAATGATGGGCCCTTGATACTGATGACTATGCTTATGAACCTACTCTACTTGAAATTTCAATTTGACTAAATCTTGCAGGGTACCTAAGAGTTAACTCCTGAAAGCCTCCAAGTTGCTCAAATGTGGACTTTTTCTAAGCCAAACCCATCATATAAATGCATTACCTTCTCCCCATTGTGGGACATGACTCCCAGGGATGACCCTCCCTGGCATTGAGGGATACTACCAAGCACTGGCAGGTGCTACAACTGGAAGATAACCTTGAATAAATGGGGGAAATGGTACAGGCAAATGTGTTTATATGGCCGAGATTTCAAAATGCATTGGGAGGTCATCAGAGTGTTTGCGCTTATGCACACATCTCAGTAGGTTGACATAGACAGCCAAAGTAGATACTATCCCAGGTAGTGGTGCTCCTGGGACTACAGAGACACCTAGGTCATACAGTCATGGCAGATGGATCTGGAATTTGGTGCCTTGCCATTAGGCCCTACTTTGGAATTGTGCTTCCAAGTGCAACAGAGGTGGACTTAGATGTGACTTATCTACACATGCCTCTTCTGTCCCTTTTATTGAACTTGTGGTTGGTGCTGGGGTTGAGGTGTATTCAAGAGACTTGCACTCTGGGCTGTCCATGTGCCACCTGTGCCCAGACACTCAGTGGAGTTGCAACACTTACTCTCCAGTTCATTGGACCTGCCTAGGTCAGCTAATAAGGAGATAAGGATGGACAACCACCACACCAAGGAACCAAGAGTGTCTACAACTGCAAGCAGGAGAGTCCCATCCATAAACCATGTGGGTTCAAAACCCCCTCTCAATTATTTAAGCAGAGTCCTCAGGATTGGGGAATAAAATATGGACTAGAGTAGACTTACTGGTATTCTACTATAGAATTATTGTGACTCCAGCAATGGAAGAAAGTATATCATTGATGTGGAGACAGTGGTCACTGGAGTTGCTGAAGGCAGGGAGAGTGAAAAAGGTGTAATATGGGGGCATTTTCAGGACTTGCAGTTTTCCTGAATGATATTGCAGTGACAGATCCAGGATACTATATATCCTGGCATAATCCACTGAATGGACTTGGAGAGAGTGTAAACTACAATATAAACTATAATCCAGGCTGTGTAGCAGTGCTCCAAAACATATTAATCAAGTGCAATTAATATACCACACTAATGAATGAACTTTTGATGTGGCAAATGTGGGGGTGCGGGGAGTGGTATATATGGGACTCTCTTATGTATATTTTTATCTTTTTTAAAGATACATAGGTCACACAAAATGTTACATTAAAAACAAAATAAAAATAAAAATATGTAAATAAATATATATTATATTAAAATATATAAATATATAAAGTATAAAATATATGAAGTTCCCATATGTCCCTCAGTGACCCTGCAAGACTGATGCCTCACGGCACCCAGGAACCTGAGTTTTGAGTTGGCCTTGACCCTAAGCTTGGAATCCTGAGTATTGTGCTTGCTGCCTATAACAATGCTACTGCCATGGCCAAGATGGAGGAGCAGAGCCTGGTCAACTTCTTCCCTAAGAGGAACATGAAGAAGAGGGAGAGTAGTGATGTAGGTGGTAAGCATGCCACCAAAGGTGTGATAAATGATGAAGATGAGTGGAAAGAATTTGAGCAAAAAGAGGCTGATTATAGTGGCCTCTGGGATCAGGCATCCCTAGAGTCCACTGTCAAGCATGTATAAAGCTGGAAATACTGAGCCTTTATGAGGTTTGACTACCTCATATTTGCTATATTCATTTTGGACTTCACATGGATCACATCTTCTGGGTAAAAACTTTACAGCTATGAATTGTTTATTCAAAGTTTAAACCAGCTCTACTGGATTCCTGTCAGAAATTTTGTAGAACATCAGCCATCTGGGTTCTCAGTTGCTGTAAAAGATGAAGACTTAAGTGACTTTTTTTTTCTTTTTTTTTTAAATAATTTTTTGGTCTTTTTTTTTTAATATTACATTCAAAAATATGAGGTCCCCATATACTCCCCAACCGCCTCACTCCACTTCTCCTCCCATAGCAACAATCTCCTCCATCATCATGAGACATTCATTGCATTTGGTGAATACATTTCAGAGCACCTCTGTACCTCATGGTTAACGGTCCACATCATAGTCCACACTCTACCACATTCCACCTAGTGGGCCATGGGAGGACATACAATGTCCAGTAACTGTCTCTACAGCATGACCCAGGAAAACTCCAAGTCCCAAAAATGCCTCCACATGTCATCTCTTCCTCCAGTTCCCTACGCCCAGCAGCCACCATGGCCACTTTCTCCACATCAGTGCCACATTTTCTTCAATTACTAATCACAATAGTTCATGAATAGATTATCAGTAAGTCCACTCTAAACCATATTCTATTTCTCTGTGGACCTAGGAATGGTTGTGTCCACTTCACATCTGTAACAAGAGGGGGCTTAGATTCCACATGGATGCTGGATGCAATCCTCCTGCTTTCAGTTGTAGGCACTCTAGGCAGCCTGGTGTGACCTTCTTCAACTCTATGTTAGCTGTGGGGTAAGCCCAATAAACCAGAGTGTAGGAGCTGAAGTCTGTTGAGGCTCAGGGCCTGGCTATCACATGGTCAGTCCAGAGATTCAGGTCCCCTGGGCATATATTAAACCCCAGCACCAACTACACTTATGGTAAAAGTAACAGGAGAGGCTTGTGAACAAAGATCACATCTGAGTCCAGCTCCATCACACAGAAACACAAACTCCAAAGTAGAGCCAACTGACATGGCACTGAACTCCATCTGCCATGACCATAGAATCTGTGGGTCTCTGTAGCCCTCAGAAGAACCAATACCTGGGGTTGTATCTACTTTATCTGTCTCTGGGACTCTGCTGAGGTGTGCATAAGGGCAACCCCTCTGATAACCTCCCGGCTCCTTTTGGAGACTCATAGCCATATAAACTCATTTGTCCTTTCCATTTCCCCGTTGATTCAGGTCAAAAAGCATTTTTAACTCCTAGTATTATATGTAGATTGAGATATTCTGCTGGTCCGAGTTGACCCCTTTATTCAAGGTCATTTTCTAGTTACATCATCAGCTGGTACTTGGTAGTAATCCCTCGGTTCCAAGGAGACTCATCCCTGGGAGTCATGTCACACACTGCGGGGAAGGCAATGCATTTGCAAGCTGAGTTTGGCTTCAAGACTGGCCACATTTGAGCAACACAGAGGCTCTCAGGAGGGAACTCTTAGGCACCCTACAGCTCTAGGTCTTGTTCTTATTTCAGGTGCACAGGCTCACAAGCATAGTCATTAGTATTAAAGGCTCATTGTTGGACCTTCCTTCTTTTTTGATCTTTGCCGTTGCACTTGGGGGATTGTTTCTGTTCCTTTAGGGACTGTGATAGAGCTCCCCTGGCTAGGAACTCAGCACTCCCTCAGTTGTTGTTTTTAATTGTATCCACTATGAAAATATCCAAACATTTTTATGTACCCTGAATATATGCCCTGTAGAACTCCCTGCTAACCATGTGTCCCCTGTCAATAACATTCCACACCAGTATTCCTCCCCTGCCATTTTTGAACCTCTCTGTGATCCAAAACTTCCTGAAAAAGTGAAGCCCAATATATTGCCATGTTCCATTAATAGTAAAATGGAATATAGCAATGAATTTAAAGATTAGATATAGAATACATATTTTAATCTGTCCTGTGCCTCACCCTTAAGGAACTCTCTCTGTAGTAGGCTGTGGCTATATTAGACTTCTTGGAATATGCCTTTCTAAAGAACTGATGTGTTCAGATAATCTGTGTAGGACAGTAGATTATAATTTAAGCCCAAAGTTTTATTCTGAAATAATCACAAATTAAATTAAACCAAGCTTGGGTTCACCAAGTGGGAATAGGGAGGTGAAGGAGGAATAATCTTATTTATTTTAGTAATTTTTTATTTGCGTTGTGCTTTTTCTGTGTTCCACAATAAAGCCTTTTTTGCTTTGACTTGGAATTAGTTCCTTGAAGAGCATATCACTTGTTTTATTAACCTGAAATATGCATTAGGATTGTGAAATATTTTGTGAATTTACCAACTCCTAGAGTGGAAATAAGTAGCCTTTGGTGCAAAGGACAGTGGCTGCCAGGGAGCTCTACTTCAGGTACTGCTGAAGTCCCTAATCAGGTCTAAATTGCACAGTAAATTGCAGTGGAAAGAGGATCAAGAAGGTTTCTGCTAAGGCTAAAGTATTCGTTGACCTGCTCTTATAAATTCAAAGTTGCCTAGACCTTGCCTAAAACTGTTTAAGTTCCATGGATCTTGTGTTATCTTTGATAAGAATTTGATATATCATATATGTACACACATTTGAAAGGTATTAGATTGACTTGAAGAAGCAACCCAGTTACTGTTAAGTTTTGTTCATCTAAGGAGATATTCTAATAATTTCCTAGTTTCGTCTCTTTGGTTCAGTAGAAATACTTCGAAGTGTTATATGACAACTTGATGGAGTGACAGGTTTCTCTATAATAAAACACTTTGCCAAATGCAAACATTACAGACTTGCTACTGGAAATAGTGAAGCAAATGGATGAATAAAACCTTCTTGATGTGGGAACATATTCCCATATAAGTTCAGTCATGATAAAAGTGTTAATGAAGGTACTGAACTCTAGGAGGGTTACAGTGTCTCCAGACAGGACCTTCCAACCACTTCTGGGCCATAATGCTAGTATTACTAGAGGTGGCAGAAAGGATGTCTGTCCTGGACTTCTGGGGAATGTCTGAATGCTCATTTTGCCAGGGTGGGTTATACCATTGGGTAGAGACCCAAGTAGTGAGAGTTGGGGTGGACCCACATCCTGGGGAGGACTAATGCCATCAAATAGAGGGAACTGTATCTCTCAAGAGAAAGGGTGGCTCCCAGGGCATTAGGGCAGTTGAGCAAGTCAGGCCCTGAACACTGTTGCAAGTATCTCTGAACGTGGCTCCTCAGGAAATGGAGATTGACTGTCGCTGTGGACCCCAAGGGGAGGGGAAAATGGATGTTGAATGGATGGAACCAAGATAAATGTGGGGCAAGAGAGGAGTTTCATGAGAGTACACGAGGATGAATATAAAACATGTAATATTACACCAAAAACATATAGGGGAGGACAGACTAATAATGTAAACCATAATGTAAAACATAGGATAACTAAAAAATTTAGAAAACTGTATATCCTAAAGTATGAACCACAATGTAAGCACAGATGTCACCTTGTTTGAAAGCTATTGTTTCAGAGTCTGTACATCAGTTTCAGTAAATATGATATGAATAAGTTAAAAGATTATTGCTGTGGGAGGGAAAAGGTTTTATGTGGATGTGTGGGAGTACTGTATATTGTATATATGAATTATTGTGATCTAAGGCTCTTGTGAAGAGAAGCTCAATAATTAGGAAAAAAGAAAAGAAAAAGATAGGATGTAGAAGTTTTCCAAATCAATACGTATTCTATATCTAACCTTTAAACTCATTGCTATATTCCATTTTACTAGTAAGGGAACCTGACATTACACTGGGCTTCACTTTACAGGAAGTTTTGGATCACAGAGTGGTTCAACAATGGTGGTGGAGGAATACTGGTATGGGATGTTATTGACAGGCTATATATAGTTGACAGGGAGTTATACAGGGCATATGTCCAGGGTGCATGGTAATGTTTGTATATACTCATAGTGGAAACAATTAAAAACAACAGCTGGGGGGGGTACTGGGTTCCTGGCCGGGGGTGCTCTGTTGTGGTCCCTAGGGGAGCAGCAGCAGTCCCCCAGGTGCAATGGTAAGAACCAGGAAGGAATGAGGGTCCAACAGTGGGCTCCTGATACTAATGACTATGCTTGTGAGCCTATATGCCTGAAATAAGAACAAGACCTAGAGCAGCATTGTGCCTGGGAGTTTTCTCCTGACAGCCTTCATGTTACTCAAATGTGGTCAGTCTTGAAGCCAAACTCATCATGTAGATGCAGTGCATTCCCCCCAGTGTGGGACATGACACCCAGGGATGAGCCTCCCTGGCACTGAGGGATCACAACCAAATACCAGCTGAAGATGCAACTAGAAAATGACCTTGAATTAAAGGTTCAATGCGGATCAGCAGAATATCCCTACCTACATATAATAATATGACTTTAAAATGCTGTTTGACCTAATGTAAGGGGGAAATGGAAAGGAGAAATGAGTTTATATGGCTATGAGTCTCTAAAAAAGAGTCTGGAGGTTGTCAGAAGGATTGCCCTTATGCACACCTGAGCAGAGTCTCAGTGACAGATAAAGTAGATACAACCCCAGGTATTGGTTCTTTTGAGGGCTAAAGAGACCCACGGGTTCTATGGTCATGGCAGATGGGGTTCACTGCCATGTCAGTTGGCCCTTCTTTGGAGCCGGTATTTCTGCGTGATGGAACTGGACTCAGATGGGATCTCTTTTCACAAGACTTTCATGCTACTTTACTGGAATTGTAGTTGGTGTTGGGGTTTAAGATATATTTAGGGGATTTGAAAATCCGGACTGACAATATGATAGCCACGCCCTGAACCTCAACAGACTTCAACTTCTACACTCTGATTTATTGGACTTACCCCACTCAGCTAACATGGAGTTGAAGAATATCAACCACCACACCATGGAGCCTAGAGTGCCTACAACTGAAAGCAGGAGGATTGCTTCCAGTATCCATGTGGAATCTAAGCCCCCTCTTGACATAGATGTGCAATGGACACAACCAATCCAATGTCCACAGAGAAAATGTGGCATTGGTGTGGGAAGGGTGGCCATGGTGGCTGCTGGGTGCGGGGAATGGGAGGAAGAGATGAGATGTGGAGGTGTTTTGGGGACTTGGAGTTGTCCTGGGTGGTGCTTCATGGACAATTATGGGACATTGTAGATCCCCCCAGGGCCCACTGGATGGAACGTGAGAGAGTGTGGGCTATGATGTGAACCATTAACTATGAGATGCAGTGATGCCCAGAGATGTACTTACCAAATGCAATGGATGTGTCATGATGATGGGAGAGAGTGTTGCTGTGGGGGGAGTGGGGGGTATGGGCGGTGGGGTTGAATGGGACTTCATATTTTTTTAATGTAATATTTTTTTAAAAATGAGTAAAAAATAAAAAGAAGAAGATGCATGGAAAGAATTCAAGATGAAACCTGGAAAAATTAAAAATTCTTTATACCTTAAAAAAAAAAGGATGTCTGTCCTGTCCTCTGTTTCAATAGGGTGAGTAGCTGAGTTAAGAAGAGCAAAGATGATTAAAAGAAACATAAGGGATTCTTGGTTAAACTGAAGACAGCATTTAGGAATAAAAACCTTAACAAATAAGCTCCTGGACATTGATTCACATATTTTCAGTGAAAAGTATGCAGCTTTTTCAACAAAATTTTGTTGGGTATTGTTTTTGAGGAATGAACTTAGATGAATAAGTGGAAATTATATTTAATGGTGAACTGTACTATACATTTTAAGCTCTGCAGCAGATTTAAAATTTCAGCCCCTGCTGCAACTTTTAAAAAATTGTGAAATTATCAAAATGCACAAGTATTTATATACTGTATTATGGATAGATGAAGTTGTTCAATGTACCAGTTTTTTTCTTTGAATTCTCAGTCATGGTTTTGGCTATGCAGTAACTCTGTAACATTAACAAATTCAATAAAAAAATAAATATATGAAGAAAAAGAAACCACGAAGACACGAAAGCAATGATACAATATATTTAAGGTGTTGAAAGAAAAAAACTGTCAAGCAAGAATGCTTTCTTTGGCAAAACTATCCTTCAGAAATAAAGATGAGTTTAAAATCTTCACAGGCAAAACAAGCTGAGAGAGTATGTCACCAAGAGAACAGATCAATGAAAGACACTAAAGTATATGTTACAGCCTGAAAGGAAAAGACAAGGACAAGAGAGGTGGAGAAGTGTAGAAATGAAAAATATAAATAAGAGAAACTGAAAGGGTTAAATGACATACAATAGTAAGATATGCAATGGAAAAAATGGACAAAGTAAGTAATGTCATTACAGTAGTAATGTTGAATGTTAGTGAATTGAACTCCCCAATTAAGAGGCATAGACTGATAGAAAAATGGAAGATTCACCAATATATGGAGATTAAACAATATGCTATTAAAGAATTGCAAGAGAAATCAGTAAATATCTTGAGATGGAAGAAAATGAGAACACAACATTTAAAACCTTATGGGATAACATCATACAGGGGTGCCATCCATCAACTAACCATCAACACCTTACATTGTTGTAAGAATTTTGTTTCAAATGAAAACAGAATATTGTTAAAATCTTACTACCAACTATAGTCCTTATCTTACATTTGGTGTGTTTGCTTGGTAAGTTCACAACTTTTACTATACATTTATTTTTATGTATGTTTATGTACAAATGACATAGTAGTAATAATAATAATAAAGCTGGGTTGTGGGAATAATACACCACATGTAAGATGTTTTGGCCCGTAGTAATATTTTAAGGATGCACTTTAATCATTAGTTAAAATGTTTCACAGCAAAGCAAGGTGTTGGAGGTAGGCTGATGTATGAGAGGTCTGGATGATGTTATATATGTTTGTTTTGTAAGTTCACAGTAATTACTATACACATATTGCTTATGTATGTTTATGTATGAGTGATATAATTCAATATTTTTTTAAAAGAAAAATTACTTATGGGATACTGGAAAGGCAGTGCTGAAAGGAAATTTATAGCTGTGAATGCTTATATTTTAAAAAAGAAGGAAGAGTTAAAATAGATGATCTAACTTCATACTTTGATGAACTAGAACAAGAACAGCAAACCAACTGCAAAGCAAGGGGAAGGAAAGAAATAAAGATCAGAGTAGAAAAATGAAATGGAAAACACAGAAAAAGAGAAAAACAACAGAACTAAAAGTTGGTTATTCAAGATGGCCAACAAAATCAATAAACCCTTACCTAGATTAACAAAGAAAAAAACATAGAGGATACAAATAAAAAATCAGAAATGAAAATGGAAACATTACTACACAATAGAAATAAAAGAGATCATAAGAGGATACTATGAACTACTGTATGCCAACAAACTAGACAATTTTCATGAAATGGACAAATTCCTGGAAACACAAACACAAGACCCTAGAAGAAATAGAAGACCTCAACTAAACAGTCACAATAAATAAACTGAAAGAGTCATTAAAAAACATCACAATATGAAAGGTCCAGAAGCAGATAACTTCACAGGTGAATTCTATTAATACCAATCAGTAAAACAGATCTATTACTAATCCTACTTAAAGGCTTCCAAAAAATGAAGCATGAAGGAATACTACATAACTCATTCCATGATGATGACATCATCCTAATACTAAAGCCAATAAATATATCAGGAAAATAGAAAAACACAGACCCATTTCCCTAATGAATTCAGAAGTAAATCCTAAAAAATACTTGCTAACTGAATCCAAAAACACACTAAAAATTATATATCATGACCAAGTGGGCTTTATAACATTATACAAGTGTGGCTCAACATAAGAAAATTAATGTCCACTTTTCCCATTCCAATGCCACCTCTTCTATGTGGACATTGGATTGGTTGTGTCCATTGCACCTCTATGTCAAGAGGAGGGTCAGATTCCACCTGGAAGTGGACATAGTGGACGAAGGGTATGGGGAAAGGCAGGAAGAGATGAGAGGTGGAGGCATCTTTGGGACATGGAGCTGCCCTGGATGGTACTTCAGAGGCAGTCACCGGACATTGTAAATCCTCACAGGGCCCACTGGATGGAATGGAGGAGAGTATGGGCTATGATGTGAACCAATGTATATGAGGTGCAGAGGTGCCCAAAGATGTACTTACAAAATCCAATGGATGTGTCATGATGATGGGAACGAGTGTTGTTGGGAGGGGGAGAGGGGGGGTGGGGGGATGGGGTTGAATGGGACCTCACATATATATTTTTAATGTAATATTATTACAAAGTCAATAAAAAATAAAAAAATAAAAAAAAAAGAAAATTAATGTAACATGCTACATTAATAAATTATGGAACAATCACAAGATCATCTCTATAGATGCAAGAAAGGCATTACAAAATACAACAGCTGTTCTTGATTTAAAATTCATTCTGACATACAGGAATAGAAAGAACATTTTTCAATATGATAAAGTGATATATGAAACAACCATGCCTAAAATTGTACTCAATGGTGAAAGACTGAAAGCTTTCCCATTGAGATCAGGAACAAAACAAGGAAGCCCACTATCACCACTGCTATTCAATATTGTGCATGTGCTTGAAGTTCTAATTAGAGCAATTAGGCAAGAAAAAGAAATAAAGACATCAAAAATAAGAGAGAAAGCAAATACATTTTCACTATTTGCTGATTATATGATCTTATAGTAAGAAAATCCTTAAAAATCCTAAATAAAACTGTTTAAATGTATATATGATTTCAGAAATGTGATGGGATGCAAGATTAACATGCAAAAATCAATTGCATTTATATACGCTACTAATGAGCAATCTGAGGACTTCAGAAAAAAAATTCCACTTACAATAGTGACTAAAAGAATCAAATATTTAAGAATAAATTTACCAAGGACATAAAGAATCTGTATTTGGAAAACTATAAATCATTGCTCATTCCTAAAAGAAACTAAAGATGATCTAAATAAATGGAGATATTCCATGTTCATGGGATGAAAGACAATATCATTAAGATGTCACTTCTACCCAAACTGATCTACAGATTTAATGCAATCCTGATAAAAATTCCAATAATATTTGTAGAATTGGAAAATCCAATTTAAATTTATCTGGAAGGATATGTATCCCTGAATAGTTAAGTATCCAAAACTATCTTAAAAATGAATAAGCAAACTGATGGACTCTCACTCCTAAACTTTAATCATATTATATAGCTATAGTTGTTAAAACAGTAATGAACTGGTATAAAGGTAGATTGACCAATGGAATCTAATCAAGAGTTCAGAAATAGATCCTAATCTCTGTATTCAAGTGGTTTTTGACAAGGATATCAAACCCTTTCAACTGGGGCTGAGCAACCTATTCAACATATGGTACTTGGAAAACAGGATATTCATATCTAAAAGAAAGAAGAGGATACCTATCTCAAACCTTATACAAAAATTAATTCAAAATGTGTCAAGGACCTAAATATAAAAACTCCTAGAAAGAAATGTAGGAAAACATTTTCAACACCTCATGGTTTGTGGTGGTTATTAGACTTTACACCCAAAGCATAAGCACCAAATCAAAAATAGACAAAAGGGACTTTCCCAAAATTTAACATTTTTCTATTTCAGATGCTTTTGCTAAGAAAGTGAAAAGACTTCCAACTCAATGGAAAAATCTTCAGAAACCAGATATTTGACAAGGGATTGATTTCCATGTTATATAATGAGATCACACAATTTAATGACAAAATGATAAGCAACCCAATTTATAAATGAACTGAAGGCAGGAATAGACATTTTTCTGAAGTGGAAATAAAAATGGCAAAAGACCAAGATGAAAAGATGCTCAACATATTTAGCTATTAAGGAAATACAGGTAAACTACAATGATATATCATCTCAGAACACATAGAATGGAAAATATTTAAAAACAAAAAGACTATAAGTGCTGGAGAGGATGTGGAGAAATGGGAATACTTCTTCACTGCTGGTGGGCATGAAAATGGTGCAAGCCTATAAGGCAGAAAATTTGGAATGTCCTCAGCAAGTTAAATATAAAACTACCATATGGCCTGGTGTTTCCACTACTCAGAATATATTCAGAAGAACTGAAAGCAAGAACGTGAACAGATGTTTACATACTGATGTCCATAGTGGCATTATTCACAGATGATAAAGGATGGAGACAATCTAAGAATACGTTAACCAATCAATGAATAAACAATTGTGGTATATATACATGGTGGGATGCTATTAAGCTGCAAGAAGAATCAAACTTGGGGAGCATGTGGCAACATGGAGGAATATTGAAGACACTGAGTGAAAGAAGAAAGACACAAAAGGATGAATATTGTATGTCTCACTGAAATGAACTAAATACAATGAATAACCTTATGGAGTTGGACTATGCAGTGAAAGTTGGTGGGAGATGGTATGTGGGTTAAAAAGCTGGAGATGATTCTAAATGTACACAAATGTTTAATAAAGTCAGTTGTAAATATGTCATCATGGATGGACTTGATGGTGATGCAATATAATGAGTGTAACACTGTTGATTTATGGATGGGATTGAGTCTGAAATGAATAGTCTAGGAAAGTTAATGTTGGAGGACTGCTAGAGGATAATATAGGGAATGGATAACAGTGATTTTGGCAGTAGAAAAAGGTTGTGGTTACTAATATAAATACAGGCATGTTCTACTAAAATGTGTTAAGAAAGGGGTGATAAATGGGAAAACATAACACTGTAACTTATAGACTATAGTGAAGAACAATATATAAATGTTTTTATAGTAAAAGCAAATACAAAGGAGTTTTTATGGCTAAGGGATTTCAAAGTGAGCCAAGAGGCCATTCCATAAATTAAGCTTATATATATCTCAGCAGGAGCTCATTGACTGCCACAGTAAACAGTGCTGTGGGCTTGCTGGCAGTGATTAGCGGCCCACGAGGTCCGGTCAGCCTTCCATGGCTCGGCGGGAAGCCCCTAGGCCAGCGCGTAGGCCTAGGTTCTCCAGGCATGGGGGACGCGCGGTAAAAACCACGGAGACAGCCTGAGCGCAGGAACAAGTCTGCTTTATTGCGGAAATACACTTGGTTATATAGGGTTGGGTAGAGGGAGGGGCAGGAGCTGGGGCGGGTTAACTACGGGGCGGTAGTGGATAGGCGGAGTTGTGCAGGCGGCTATGAGGTAGGCAGTAGCCAGGGAAGAAGGCAGATTATATATTGGCAACGTGGGCGGGACTGGCGGGAAGGACAGCAATGGCTGGAGGAAGGAGATAACAAAGGCTGGGGGAAGGGATGCAGCAACAATTGCTCCTTCTGTTTTTTAAGGGAGAGTAGATGAAAACAGAGTATCTCTGGGGAGGACGAGGGGTGAGGGGGCAGAATTGACTGGCTAAGGGCAAATGACATAGCATTTGATCAGGATGCATGTATAGCCCTTAGAGTCGGTACGTGCTAGTGCTAAATGAAATATCTAACCTGATGTTGCTTTTTTGGGGTGGATAGCACTGTGGCTAACTTAACTGCAAAATTTCTCTGACGTATAGCAATAAAGGGGGGCGGGGGGTGCACCCAAGCCCTTTACGCCGAGGGAAACAAACCCGTGCCGGCGGCTATGGTCAGGGAGTTCTACAGTAAGCAGCTTACAGGCAGGAAGTACGGTGGGAAGGGGGGCGAGGACATGGTCGAGATTGAGGAATGGAATCAGAAGCAACGAGACGTTGGTAATGAATTTGGACAAATGAGGAGAATACACTGTCAGCATGATCTTTGGCAAGGCGGATGATTCGTCGAATGGCCCAGGGACCGACGGTGAGGCCCAGGACAATGAGCAGAACTGGGGTTAGTAACGGGAGGAGATAGGGGAGGAGGGGCTGCAGGAAGCCCCAGGAACCAGCAGTTTGGGCTCGTTCAAGTCAGCGTTGGTTGAGACCTTTTTCAAGTTCTTTTAAGCTAGAGTCTACTAAGCCGGTATAGTTAGCATAAACACAGCATTCTTCTCCTAGAGCAGCACATAGGCCACCTTCTTTAAGGAGGAGGAGGTCAAGGCCTCGGCGGTTTTGCAGGACAACTTCAGAGAGAGAATTAAGAGAGTCTTTAAGGTATTTGACTGCATCACGGAGGTAGATGATATCAGAGTCTACTGCTTGTCTGAGGTTTTGGAGGGCAGATGCTTGTGTGGCTAGAGCTGCAACACCAGTGGCAGCTCCAGCTGCAGCTAGGAGGGAAGTGACAGTGAGTACAGCAGTAATAGGTTCGCGTTTGTGGAGGTAAATAGCTTCTTGCGTGTGATCAAAGGCTTCAAAGAAATGTAGAGGAGTGTGATAAATGACTCGAGGTGTGAGGAGGATAAGAGCACATGTTTCTTTGGTCTTGTTAAGTGTGGCAACAGATAAGCATGGAGTAAGTCCGGTGGAAGAGCAAAGCCATAGGGTAGTGTTTAGAGGAATTAAGTATTTGGTAGAGATATTTGGGGAGGTATAGTTGGCACAGGCTGTAAGGCTGGGAGTGCGAGAAGAACGGGGGTGAATGCATAAACCTTTGGAAGAGATGTGCGTAAAAGTGAGTGGGACATGAGTAGATTGATTCCAATTGCAGGAAGAGGGGGAATCGTCGGTGGAGGAAGTAAAGAGTGGTGAAGGAATAGCAAGTGGATCATAGAGGGGGAGGCTGGGGGAAAGACACAACCAGCAAGAGCGAGTGAGGTTGGGGTGGGAGGCGTTGAGAGAGAAATAGGAGGCGTTTAGGAGTTTGAAGTAGGGACTAGAGGAGATGAGAGGATGTGGTTGTAAATCTGAAGCAGGGGGGGAAGTGGACCTAGTAGAAGGAACGAAGGCGGTCGAGGTGGAAGAGATTTTGAGGGGAGTAGATGAGGACGGAAGAAGGTGAACAGTGGGTGGGGGAGGAGGGTTAAGGATGTGGTTGGGACCAATAGCAGAGAGTGGGGCGGAGACAGGTCTTTTCATTATAATAAAAAAGGCACCAGGGTCATATTCGGTCATATACAGACGGATCCCCCAAGTGCGGCCTGTGAACCACTGATCTGAATTAGGGTCTTTGACAGAAAGTGTGACGCAGTCCCATCGATTTCCATACTTGAGAGTGAGATATGGGTCTTTGTCTTTTGGGGTTGTAGACAGGCCATAGGCTATGGTTTCACAGCCCCAGGATGGGCAGTAGTAATGTGTCGGATCATGACAGCCTCTCACTGAAGGGGGGCATATATAGTAACCGGAAAGAGTTTTCCCGTAGGGGCCAGTAAGGCCACTGCTAGGGGTGCCTGAGCACTTGGGTCAGGGTGGCAACTTATTACTGATGTATCCCATGTTAAATGTATTTATAACAGAGCTTGAGATTTTAGTATCTGTGTGATCGTATCCAGCTAGCCGGCAAACGTGCAGCGTGAAGGAGGGGGCTCCAGCAGTCACGTTGAAGGCGAGAAGTTTTTCAAACTGCCAGAGGCTGAGGGTCCAATTGAAGGGCTGGTGATTCAGGTTGGCAGTAGCAGAGGAGGCTAGAGACAGCATGAGGATAAGGAGATGAATGAGACGGGGGAGGGTGGAGGGGCAGGAGGCGGGGGTCTGGATAGAGCGGGCTTGTCTGAGGAGTTGAAGAATTTGGCGTTCGATGGGGTCATCATCTTCAAGAGAAAGTCGGCTTAGGCGGCGGGCAAAGAAGCGTTGTCGACGTCGTTCGCGGCGAGAGAGAGCTGGTGTGGTCCCCATGGGCGACGGTGTTGGGGTAGTAGGCTCAGATGAATGTACTTGGGGGCGCATAGTGGTCATGGGAGAAGGACTACAAGAGAGATGAGGATAGCAATTAGAAGCAACCAGGCAATAGCGAGGGGAAGACGTTGACGAAGGTTCCAGTCTGTTGGGGCTGTGGCTGCGAGACAGACAGCTGAAAAGATTGTTAGAAAAATGAAAATTGCAAGAAAAAAGCAAAGTAAGAGTGGGTGGGAGGGGAGCTTGAGGAGCATTTGCACGGTGAGTTCCCTTTATTGATAGGTTATAAGGCACGTTTTGGTGAAGGTCAGGCACTTGTCAACGGCGGGTTGCGGAGGTAGCAGAGGCTTCTCTTGTGCAGAGTTGGGTCTTTGGAAAGATCTGGAATGACAAAAAGGAAAAAAGAGCCCCCATAGAGGAGGGGCAATCAGCAGAAAGAAACTTAGAGAGAGCACTTATTGGAATAGAAACATTTTTAGGAGGGGGCTTGGCTGATGTCTCAATCATTGCCATTAGCATTGTGTTCTGGTATCAAAGGACGTGGGATGTCTTCGGGGTCTGGCGCTAGTGGGCGTGGGATATCATCTAGGTCAAGCTGCTGTGTTGCAAGCCGGATGTACCTTCCTGGGACCCAAAGAGGCTGTCGTTCTGTTTCTGGGAAAATACAGGCGAACCCTCTTCCTTGTGCTAGCAGAGGGGCAGGTTCTTCTTGCCAGCGATTGGAAGCTGGGTCTTTCCAGTAGACCACAGGAGTTTGGGAAGGCGGCCACATAGGTCCCCAATGCTTATGCGTGGGAGAGAGTCCTTGACTATCAAAAGTTAGGAGATTGTGATGGATGAGACAAGCTGTTACAACATCTGCTGGAGCTTTGTGGGGGGAAGAGGCTTTCTCTTTTTGAATGAGTAGCTTGAGCTGTTGATGAGTACGTTCGACAATTCCTTGTCCTTGTGGGTTATACGGAATGCCGAAGTGATGTGTGATGTGATACATTTGCACAAAGTTGGCAAAGGAAGCACTGCGGTATGCTGGCCCGTTATCTGTTTTGAGGTCCCACGGGACTCCCATGAACAGAATGGCTTGGCGAAGAGCCTTGATGCAATGTTTGGCACTCTCCCCTGCGAGGGGCACCGCGTAGCACAGATGGGAAAAGGTGTCAATGGCTACGTGAAGATACTTGAAGCGGCCGAAGGCGCTGACATGAGTGACATCTAGTTGCCACCGCGAGTTAGGTCGGAGGCTGCGAGGGTTGACACCTCGGGGTTGCAGGGGCCCCAGAGGGAGGAGAGGGGCGCACACGTGGCACGAGCGCACTAGGTGCTTGCAGGTTTCAGCGGGTAATTCTGGATAGAGCTTGCGAATTGTCCGCGCTGAGTAATGAAACCGCGAGTGCAGCAACTTAGCGTGGTTGATGGGGTCTCCAAGCAGATTTTCATCCACAACATAATCTTTGCAGGCTAAAGGAAATACTCTAAAGCTTGACACCGCCGGATCGGCAAGGTTGTTGCCGTGGGCAAGGGGCCCTGGAAGGTTGGAATGACTTCGCAAATGTGTGATGAACCAGGGCTGCTGTCTCGTTTCAAGTAAGCGCTGCATGAAGGCAAGCGCTCGGTCAATGTTTGAATCGCCTGGCAAAAAGGTGGCAAGTGGCAGGCTGCGACAAACTTGTAGTGTGTATAGGCTGTCTGTAAAGATATTGAGAGGCTGGCTTGGGTGGAGATTGAGGACCGCTGCGACCGCTAGGAGCTCGCCTACTTGAACAGAAAAGTCATTGGCGAATACTAAGTGCTGGGGCTCAGGTTTTCCAGGAGTGTAGATAACGGCTGCAAACGCTGTTTTTGAGGCGTCTGTGAAGGCAGTGATGGCTGATGGAATGGGGTTCCGCGCAGGCAATGGGCGGAACGGGTTAGAGAATGCTAACTGAGACACCCCTTGCAGCAAACGGTGATGAGGGTAGTGATTATCAAAGGAGCCGCGAAAGAGCTCTACTAAGCTCTGCATCTGGGTATTGTTCATAATAAGGGAAGAAACTTCTTTGGCATCAAGAGGCCAAATAATAGTGTGCGGTGGGATACCATACTTTTGTATGGAAAGGAAGACTAAGTCAGTGGCCAACGCAATCCAGGCCCTTAGGAAAGGGCAGATTTTTGGGAGTTTGCTCTTTGACGTGTGCAGAAAAAGAAGAGGACCATCTTGCCACAGGAGACCTGTCGGGGTGACCGGCGTCGGTAGAACCAGGGCAAAGATTGGAAGATCTGGTGAGAATCGCTCGAGGCGGCATCGCTGAAGCGCATCACTGACTTGTTGGACGGCTTCTTGCGCAGCGCGGGTGATGGTGATCTTTTGCCGGACTGCAGCAGGTGGGCTATCTTTGGTTTGCAGAAGCTCGAAGAGAGGCTGCATTTGTGCTGTCGTGATGGGAAGAGCTGATCGAAGCCAATTGATTTGCCCACAAAGTTGCTGAAGTTCAGTCAGTGTCATAGTGGGAGAGATGTGCAGCTGAGGGCTTGACGGTTGTATGAAGTGATGGAAATGAAAGCCCAAGAATTGAAAAGGAGGTTTGAGGTTTATTTTGTCTGACTGTACGGTAAGCCCGAGACTCGAGAGGTTGGTCATCACTGCAGAAAGCAGGTCATTGAGAAGGGTGCTAGAACTCGCTGCTAAGAGAAGATCGTCCATATAATGGATGATGTATGTTTCTTCAGGCTGGAAATGAGAGCGCAGCGGCTCGAGGGCACAGTTGACATAAAGCTGGCACATGGTGGGGCTATTCCGCATACCTTGTGGTAGCACTCTCCACTGGAATCGGCGTGCTGCGCCCTGGTTGTTAGTGCGTGGGACTGTAAATGCAAATCGTGGGCAGTCCCGCGGGTGAAGAGGAATGGAGAAAAAACAGTCCTTGATGTCGATGGTCGCCGCATGAAAATGCTGGGGGACTGCAGTAGGATGGGGGCAGCCTGGCTGGGGTGACCCCATCGGCTTGATGTGCTTGTTGATTTCTCGAAGGTCGTGGAGAAGGCGGAACTTGCTAGTGTTTTTTTGTTAATGACAAAGATTGGTGAGTTGTAGGGACTGGTGGACGGCTCAATGTGCCCCGCTTGTAGTTGTTCCTCGACGAGGGCAGAGAGAGCCTGTAACTTGTGCACAGGCAAGGGCCACTGCTCGACCCAGATGGGCTCCTCTGTGTCCCATTCCAGAGGGATAGGGTCAGGTCTTGAGACAGGAGCAGTGGCCCCTAGAAGGGGGGGGGGCAGCGTGGCTGAGAAGGCTTCTGTGGTGATTCGAGCTTTTAGCTGGCTGAGGACATCTCGTCCCCACAGGATGGTTTGAACTGAAGAAAGGACGAGTGGACGAATTTGGCCTTCGTGACCTTCTCGATCGTTCCAATGCAAAGGCTGTGATGTCTTCCAGGAGGTAGCAGCTCCCGTGGCGCCAATGACTTGAGGGCCGGTTTCGAGGGGCCAGTGGTTGAAGGCAGTGATTTCAAAGGGAATACAAGAGATTTCAGCACCAGAGTCTAAGAGCCCTTCAAGCCACTGTCCGTTGATTTTGAGCTCGAGGGAAGGTTTCTGGTGACGTGTGATAGGCATTGTCCACATTAGGGCTTTGGAGCTCTCTTGAAGGCCTCTTGGGAGAGGGGCTGAGGCCTGCCCCGTTGGAAGTTTAAAGGCTGTTGCGAGGAACGGCAATCGCGAGCCCAATGGTACCCTTTTCCACAGCGCGGGCATGGTGTGGGGGGGCCTCTCGGTCGGCGCAGTGCCTCGGCAGGGCGGGGAGCCGCTTGTTGAGGGCACTCGCGGATGAAATGACCAGATTGACCGCATCGAAAGCAGGCAGAAGCAGAGGCAGAGGACACAGCCATGGCAGAGGCGAAGGCAGTAGTAAGCGCTTTAGTTTGAGGGTCAATATCTTGGCAGGCTAAGACCCACTCGTGTATCTGCTTGTCGCGAAGAGGGAGGATGACAGTCCGGAAGGGTGCGAGGCATCCGTCGAGAATAAGCTCTTTTGCTAACATAAATTGGGCGTCTTCATTGGTGATTTTCCACTGACAGGCTTCTAGAACGCGTGCGACAAACGCAGGAAAGGTCTCTTGTGGGTCTTGAAGCATTTGCGCAAATTTGGTAGATTGCTTGGAGGAGACTAGCGAAAATGACCGCTGGACAAGGTTCTTTGCTCGTTGCCAAAACCCTGGATCTATATTGACATAAGACTGAGGATTAGCAAAGCCGTTGATTCCGGTGTAGGCGTCCGGTGGATCTCTGACACCGATGCGGGCGTTCTCTGCTACTTGCTGCTCAACAGCATGCTGATAATAGGCACGCCATTCAAGAAACTGACCAGGCGGAAGGATGGCGTGGGCTAAGGAAATCCAGTCATAGGGGAGCGCAAGTTGAACTCCCAGTTCTTCTAACAATTGTTGGACATATGGGCTACCTATACCATCTTCTTTCACGGCCTTTCGCAGTGTCTTGATCTCTTCGGCCGTAAAGGGAAGCCAGGTCTGAGGGCGCTGTGGCGTAGGCAGCGGGTTGAGCGGGTAAAGCTGAGGGGCGGAAGGGTGCGCTCTTCCGGAGTCGCCGTTATATGGTGGTGGCGAGGGATGAGCGGTAGCGGGAAACAAGTGAGGGAGTGGCAGCTTAGCAGCGTCAAGGCGGCAACAAGCTGGTGGCGGGACCCTTTTGAGCGTCGGACAAGATGGCAGTGAAGCCACGTCATTTCCGGGAGCCGGCCAAGATGGCGGCGAAGTTACATCACTTCTGGGGGCCGGCCAAGATGGCGGTGGAGTTACATCATTTCCGGGGGCCGGCCAAGATGGCGGCGAAGCTACATCATTTCCGGGGGCCGGCCAAGATGGCGGCGAAGCTACATCATTTCCGGGGGCCGACCAAGATGGCGGCGAAACTACATCATTTCCGGGGGCCAGCCAAGATGGCGGCGAAGTTACATCATTTCCGGGGGCCGGCCCGGGGGATGACGAGACAGGAAGGGGCGGGTAAAGGCGAGAGGAAGCACCTTTGTTCCCGCCGGCGGGCTCTAATCCGGGTGAGGAAGAAGCAGGAAGCACGCCATCTTGGGCAGGGGTGGAGGAAGGAGGAGGAGGTCCGCTATTCTGAGGAGCCACAGAAACGGTTTCTGTAGGCGGCGGGGAGCGCGAGCGGGGAGGCTCGCGCACGAGAGCTGCGGCGAGCTGGTCAGACAGAAAATTCGTGTCTCTAAGATCATCGGGCTCATAATCATTGGGTTGTTTGATCGATTTGTCCCGGATGACTTCGGATGGTGCACCAAGGAGGCAGGCACGAACGGCCACAAGAGTAGGCAGCAGGCCGGGCGGAAAAGACCGCCTTTCATGCTCTATGGCAGAGGTAACTCGATCTATTAGCCGTGAGTACGTGTCTGGGCTCCAGAGCTGGCAGGTGGCGAGCCACGGATTGAAGGGGAGTAGTAAGTCCCAATATTTTTGGAGCTGTTTCAGGGAAACGCGAACCCCATTGGTATCAAGCAGGGCGGCTAAAAGCCGAACCTGAGGGGTATGGTGTGAAGAGAGGGAGGTGCCCATAGTGGGAGAAGAAAAGACGGCGACGGGGTCCCTACCTGGAGAGCTGAAATGGTCGCCAGTAGACAACAGCAACAGCAGACAACAGGGGCCATAAGGTGGTGGAAGGAAAGGATCCCGGACGAGCCCCCAAGTGTGGGCTCGCTGGCAGTGATTAGCGGCCCACGAGGTCCGGGCAGCCTTCCACGGCTCGGCGGGAAGCCCCTAGGCCAGCGCGTAGGCCTAGGTTCTCCAGGCATGGGGGATGCGCGGTAAAAACCACGGAGACAGCCTGAGCGCAGGAACAAGTCTGCTTTATTGCAGAAATACACTTGGTTATATAGGGTTGGGTAGAGGGAGGGGCAGGAGCTGGGGCGGGTTAACTACGGGGCGGTAGTGGATAGGCAGAGTTGTGCAGGCGGCTATGAGGTAGGCAGTAGCCAGGGAAGAAGGCAGATTATATATTGGCAACGTGGGCGGGACTGGCGGGAAGGACAGCAACGGCTGGAGGAAGGAGATAACAAAGGCTGGGGGAAGGGATGCAGCAACACAGTGCCTCAAACAATGGGGCACCTGAGGGCTTAGAGTCACCCAGACATTCTAAGTAGGGCAGACAGGCTCAGAAATTCTGCACCCTGTCAAAGAAAGTGGGACTTCTTTTGGAATTTATGTTCCCCAACATAACAGAGTTAGACTTATTTATAGTTTCCCTACACTGTCTCTTCTGCTCCTTTTATTTGAACCTATATTGACACTATACTTTTAAAAATATGTCCCAGAGACTTAAATCTTTCATCTGTTCATGTATCAGTTGAGCTCTGAATTTCAGAAGAGTTGCAACATCTACTTTCCAGTTCACTGGACTCATTCAGGACAATTAGCAAAGAAGGTCCAATATTACTGGTGGAGGTAAAAACAAAAAATATGGGATTTGGTATTGAAAGAGATGAATACGATTAAGGGTTTTTATTCTCCATTTTTTTCATTAATAAAGACATTTTTTCAATATCATTTAACAAATTTGTGTATCTTTGTGAACACTGGAGGAACAATTGAATTGTTGGGATTAGATGTGATAAAAGTGCTTGAACAGAAATTTTTGGAGTATTGCCTCATAGTGTGTTGTGGTGCCATTTTTCTGTAATTTTTTAAACTTAATGTTTCAATAAAAATAAGAAAAAAACCAAAGTTCTCACTAGAACCTCATCACAACCACCTTGCTCAACCACTTACTATAGCCCTGCCATATGCCAGACCTGCACATATGTCATCATACTTAACTCTATCTTCTAGATGAAAATATTGAGTTAGAGAGAAGCCGCATGTTTACTCAGTCCTTACATTTGGGAAGAGGCACTGTCATTACTCAAATCAGCTTTTCTTGTAGAACCATGGCATTAGCCACAAGGTTCCACTACTACCAAATACAAAGAGCTTAAGGAAGACAAAATTCAAAATAATGCTGGAAGATTTCCATACTCCATCATGAAAAATGTATAGAGATTAACCACATTTGAGCAACATGGAGGTTCTTAGGAGGTAACTCAGGCACCTTGCAGCTCTAGGCCTAGTTTAAATTTCAGGCACACAGGTTCATAAGCATAGTCATTAGTATCAAGGGCTCATCATTACTATCCCTCTTCACTGGTCTTTGCATTTGCACTTGGGCGATTGTTGCTGTTCCATTGAGGAATGTGACAGAGCTCCCTTGGCTAGGAACTCAGCACTCCCTCAGTTGTCATTTGTAACTGTAACTACTATGAAAATACCCAACAAATATCTGAACATTTTTATATACTCTATATATGAGCCCTGGAGAACTCTCACCCAGTCAACTATAATTCATATAGTGCAGCAATGCTCCAAAATATATTCACCAACTGCAGTGAATGTGCCACAGTGATGAAAGAGGATGTTGCTGTAGGAGGAGTGAGGGGATGGGGGTGGGGTATATGGGAAACTAATATTTTTAATGTAACATTTTTTGTGATCCTTTTTTAAAAGGCAATTAAAATAAATTAAATAAATAAATAAATAAGTGAATGAATGAATGAATGAATAAATAAATAAAGGAAAAAAATTATAGAGAGGGGATTGAGAAAAGATGTATGGTTGGAATGGATCAGCCACTCAAGTAAAACATCTATTGAACTGGAAAGAACTCTCTGAGTTGACTGTTTTGAACTCCTGGAATCTATTTGAATACTGCAGCATTCAGGGAGAATCTGGAGGAAGAGGATGGTAAATGTCTGAAAATACTGGTGAATTTTACCTTCTCTGCAGTGGTAACTACCCCTTCCCACAGCCATATGGCAGGCAGCAGTGGGGAATATACTCCAGCTTCCTGTTGCAACTTTCCAATGCCAGGGTGCTGAACAAAGACCTAGTCTTTTAAACTCTGGGGAGGTGTGGTCTCATCAGCAGTCACTGTTTTTAATTACCTACTTCAGATTGCTGGGTGAGACCAGCTTTGAGGGAATATATTTTTAAACATTTCTCTGGAAAAAAGAGGCTGAAAAAATCTTAAAGAGGCAATCATTTTCCCCATTTTCTCTTTCCATTCTCATTTGTAAGGAAAAACAATTTGGAAATGTCACAAATTTATAGCAACATTCCTCAACAATAACAAAACCTAGCATACCAAAAGGAGTTGATGAATTAGATTCAAGAATAAAAACAATGTAATACTTGGAATATCCATTTATCCCCCCAAAAAGTACAAAATACCCAAGGAAACAGGAAAATAAGGGGAAAAGTGAGTTTTCTAGAAACCATTTCTGATGAAGCCCATACATCGGAACTACTAGTCAAAGACTTTAACTCAACCATCTTAAATATACTCAATGACATAAAGGAATTTCTATTAAATGAAATAAACTATATTAGGAAAACATTGTCTAGACAAAGTAAAGAGAATGAAATTAGTAAAAAATAAACAGAAATTTTGATGCTGCAACCTACAGTAACTTCAATGAAACAGTCATTAATAGGATTCAAGAGCTGATTTGAACAGGCAGAAAAAAAGATCAGTAAACTGGAAGACTAATTGAAATTATGTAGTGCAAGGAGCAGATAGAAAAAATGAAAACTCTGAATAGAACCAGAAGGATCTGTGGCACACAATAAAGTGTACCAATATACACATCATTTTGGGCTGAAAAGGACAAGAAGGAATGAAAATGTTAAAAAAGCATTTAAGAAACGGTGGATGAAATTTCCCAAATTTAATAAAAGACATGAATATGCACATCCAGGATCTCCACAAATTCCAACCAGGATAGATGAGAAGAGATATACTACAAGACATTTTAGATTGAAATTGTCAAAATTCAAATACAAGGAGAAGATTTGGAAAGCACCAAGAGAGAAGTGACTGGTCATGTATAGGAATCACCAATAAGAATAACAATGGTTTTCTCATCAGAAACCATGAGGGTCAAGAGAAAGTGAGGTGGAATATTTAAAGTCCTTTTTAATAACACAAATGTCAACCAAGAATTCTTAAAACAATTTACTCTATTGTTCATATTAGGATTCAAAATGTGTTTGCATATGGCAATGGAATAAATTTTACAAAATGGAACATCACTACACAAATAGTGACTCGTAAGTTAAACCATAGACTACTATTCTTTCACCAATTGTAACAAATATTATACACCAAGATAAGGTACTTTTTACTTTTTAAAATTTTTATTTATTTTTATTAAGATTTTTTAAAATTAAAGTTAATAGATCACATAGAACGGTACTTAAAAAAACATAAGTGGTTCTCATATAACCCACTCCCTATCTCCTACCCCATCATTTTTGTAAATTGTATTTTTGAAGATACATACATCACAAAAAAGGTTACATTATAAAAAATATAAGAGGTTCCCATATACCCCCCATTTGCCCACTACACTCCTCCCACACCAACAACCTCCCCCATCATTTTGGCACACTCATCAAACTTGGAAAACATTTTGGGGCACTGCTGCACCACGTAAATAATAGATTACCCTGTAGTTCACGCTCTCCCTGAGTACATTCAGTGGGTTATGGCAGGATATATATTGTTCAGCATCTGACCCTGCATTATCATTTAGGACAACTCCAAGTCCCAAAACTGTCCACTTATCACATCTCTTCTTCCCTCTCCCTGCCCTCAGCAACTACTGTGGCCACTTTCTCCACATCAATGAAAATTTCTTCTATTACTAGTCACAATAGTTTTATAGTAGAATATCAATAAGTTCACTCTAATCCATATTTTATTCCTCCATTCTGTGGAACCTGGGATAGTGTTGTCCACTCCACCTCTAGATCAAGAGGGGGCTTAGATTCCACATGGATGATGATGCAATTCTCCTGCTTGCAGTTGTAGGCACTCTTGGTTCCCTGGTATGGTGATTGACCATATTCACCTCCCTGTTAGATGACCTGGGTAAGTCCAATGAATCAGAAAGTAAGGGTTGCAACTCTGCTGAGGCTCAGGGCCCAGCTAGTACATAGGCAGTCCAGAGATTTAAGTTCCCTGAGTATACACCATCCCTAGCATAAACCACAGTTTCAGTAAAAGTGACAGAAAAGGCATGTGTAGAAAGGCCAAATCTGAGCCCAGCTCCATCACTCTCAGGAGCACAAATTCCAAAGTAGGGCCCATTGACATGGCACAGAACTCAAAATCCATCTGTCATGTCCATATACCCTGTGGATCTCCATAGCCTTCAGGAGAACTAGTACCTAGAGTTGTATCTTCTTAAGCTGTTTCTGGGGTCCTGGTGAGGTGTACATGAGCACAATCCCTCTGATGACCTCTCAACTCTTTTTTGAAGACTCTTAGTAGTATAAACTCATTTATTTTTGCTGTTTCCCCCTTTTATTCAAGGTCAAAAAGCCATTTTTAACACATGATCATACATGTAGGCTGAGACATTCTGCTGGTCTGATTTGACCCTTTTATTCAAGGTCTCCAGTTAGTGATTGGTAGTAATCCCTTGGCACCATGGAGGCTCATCCCTGGGAGTCTTGTCCCATGCTGTGGGAAAGGTATTGCATTTACATGCTGAGTCTGACTTAGAGAGTGGCCACATTTGAGCAACATGGAGGCTCTCAGGAGGTAACTCTTAGGCATCCTGCAGCTCTAGTCCTTGTTTATATTTCAGGCACACATCCTCATAAGCATAGTCATCAGTATCAAGGGCTCATCATTGGACCATCCTTCCTTGTTGGTCTTTGCCATTGCACTTGGGGGATTATTGCTGTTCCATTGGGGAAAGTGAAAGAACTCCCTTGAATAGAAACTCAGCACACCCTCAGTTGTCATTTGTAACTGTAACTACTATGAAAATACCCAACATATATCAGAACACTTTTATATCCCCTATATACATGAACTCCCTCCAAACTATGTGTGTCCCATCAATAACAGCCCACACCAGTGTTCCTTCCCTGCCATAGTTGAACCTCTCTGTGGTCCAAAACTTCTTCAACAATGAAGCCTAATATATTACCAAATTCAATTAAAAGGAAAATGAAATACAGTGGTGGGTTTAAAGATAAGGAATATACATACTAATTTAGAAATACTAAGATAAAGTAAAGATAAATTGGTGCATTAATAAAAACAAAAAATATTATAAAGCTTTGTTTTTAATGTTTTGCCTTTCATCACTGTAATAGGTGTTGCCCTGTATGTACGGTGGCAAGGCACTTTAATTTCTTCCTCAGTGTCTACATCCATTCTTTTTAAAAAAATGTTTTTTCTAATTTAAAATTTTGTCTTCAAAAAAGTTTTAGATCACAGTAATTCACATGTACAATATAGGGGACACTCATATATCCAATATCAAGCCCTTTCCCCCTTCCCCAGCAATGATCTTTTTACATTTTCATGTTATGTTTGCTGCAGCTTATGTACAGATTTTGAAACATAGCTTTCAAACAGGGTTCCATTTTGGTTTGTATTATAGTTTAAATTTTAGGCTGTAAAAATTTCTTCATTTCTAGTTTCCTTATGTTTTACATTATGGTTCACATTTTAGCTTATAGACTTGTATACATTTTTGGTGCATATTAACATGTCCTATATCCATCATTATATGATCTTCCATTGCCCCCTAGTTACCCTGTTTCATCTCTTCTATACTTCGCTCCCCTCCCCTCAGGGCCCACAGTGACAATCAATCTTCACTACTTGAGGGATCAGATTTACATATACTTGCAAGGATGATGAGGGCTTGACATACTAGGCTGCCCTAACCCATTGGGAGCCACCAATTTTCTCGAGGGACACAATTCTCTTTGTTTGAGAACATGACACTTCCCCAGGATGTGGGTTCACATTCACACTCATTGTATAGTTTCCACTCAACGATTTAACACACTATGACAAAATGAGTACTCACACACTCCCTAGCAGCCTGCCCCTGTGCCTGCCCCTGTGCCCCCCTTAAGCACCTTATACACATAATCCTTCCTTACTATATTTTCTAAAGAGTTTTATTAACCTTATAGTTTCAACCATATACCTGACAGTCTGCCGTATTCAACCATTTCCTCAGCCCTCCCCCAATTCCTTGAGCTATCTGACCAATCTTCCCAACCCAACCCCCCCTCAAGTACACAAAGCTCCACCCAAAGATATCCCTATGCCCCATTTTATCCCTTCCCTGTACAAATATTTACCTCCAGCTTATCATAGACTTTACCATGTAGGTGTCAGCTTGTAACCTTCCTCTCCCACCAAAAAATTCCTTTAAGCCTATCTTTCAATCTCTAGTTGTCTGAGACAGCTTGATTTGCTTGTTTCATATCAGAGCAGTCATATAGTACTTGTCTTTCAATGCCCACCTTGCTTCACTCAACATAAGGTCTTCAAGATTCATCCATGTTATCCCATGTGTTTGTACTGTATTCCTTCTTATAGCTGAGTAGTATTCCATTGTATGTATATACCACATTTTATTTATCCATTCATCTGTTGATGGATGTTTGGGTTGATTCCAACTTTTTGCAATAGTGAATAATGCTGCTATGAACATTGATGTGCATATACCAGTTTGTGTCTTTATTTTCAGTTCTTCTGGGTATATACACAGCAGTGGAATTGCTGGGTCATATGGCAAATCTATAGCTAACTTCTTGAGAAACTGTCAAACTGTTCTCCAGAATGGCTGTATCCTTCTGCATTCCCACCAGCAATGGATGAGTGTTCCCATTCCTCCACATCCTCTCCAGCACTTGTAGTCTTCTGTTGTTTTGATAGCTGTCAGTCTTATGGGAGTAAGATGATATCTCATTGTAGTTTTGATTTGCATTTCCCTAATAGCTAGTGATATTGAGCATTTTTTCATGTGTTTCTTAGACATTTTTATTTCTTCTTTGGAGAAGAGTCTGTTTGTCATTTTTAAAATGTGTTGTTTGTCCTTTATTTTTGAGATATGGGAGTTCTTTATAAATGCAGGATATAAGTCTCCTATCAGATATATGGTTACCAAATATTTTCTCCCATTGTGTATAGGCTCTCTTTTCACTTTCTTGACAAACTCCTTTGAGGTTTAAAAGGCTTTAATTTTGAGGAAGCCCCTTTTGTTATTTATTCTCTTGCTGCTCAAGCTTTGGGTGTGAAGTTCATGAAGTCATTTCCTATTACAAGTTCCTGTAAATGCTTCTCTATATTGCTGTCCAAGGTCTTTACAGTCTTGGCTCTTATATTCAGATCTTTCAGCCATTTTGAGTTGATTTTTGTATAAGGTGTGAGATAGTAATCCTCTTTCCTTCTTTTGCTTCTGGATATCCAATATTCTATGCATCATTTGTTGAAGAGGCCATTCTCTCACAATTGAAGGGATTTGTGGCCTTATTGAATACCGGATGACTGTATATATAAGGATCTATATCAGAATCCTCAATTCAGGTCCATTGGTCAGTGTGCCTCTTCTTTTGCCAATATCATGTCATTTTCAATAATGTAGCTTTGTAGTATGTTTTGAAGTCAGGCATTGAGATTTCTCTGATTTCCTTTTTCTTTTTCAATATGTCTTAGGCTATTTGGGGCCTCTTTCTTCTCCAAATAAATTTCATAGTTTTTCAAGTTCATTTTAAAATGTTGTGTTGATTTTTATTGGAATTGCACTGAATCTGCAGATCAGTTTTGGTATGATAGACATTTTAATAATATTTAGTCTTCCTATCCATGAACAGGGAATATACTTCCATTAACTTAGCTCTTCTTTGATTTCCTTGAGCAGTGTTGTGTAGTTTTCTGTGTATGTCTTTTACATCTTTAGTTAACTTTATTCCTACATATTTGAATTTTTTATCTACTATTGTAAATCATATTTGTTTCTTGATTTCCTCCTCAGATTGCTTATCATCAGTGTACAGAAATGCTACTGATTTTTGTGCATTTGATCTTATAATCAGTGACCTTACTGAGCTCAAATTTAAGTTCTGGAAGCTTTTTTGTAGATTTCTCAGGACTTTCTCTGTATAGGATCATGATGTTTGTAAACAGTGGTATTTTTACTTCTTCTTTTCCTAATTGGATCCCTTTTATATATAGTTCTTGCCTCAGTGCTTGAGCAAGTACTTCTAACACACAATGTTAGATAAAAGGGGTGATAGTGGGCATCCTTGCCTTGTTAGTGATCTTAGATGGAAAGATTTTAGGATTTCACCATTGTAAATGATATTAGCTGTGGGTTTTTCATATATATCCTTTACCATGGTCTGAATGTTTCTTTCCATTTCTATCATTTGCAGTGTTTTAATCAATAAATGGTGTTGTATTTTATCAAATACTTTTTTGTTTCTACAGATATGATCATGTGTTCTGTTTTCCTTCAATATCTTTACGTAGTGTATTACAGTAAATGATTTTCTTATGTTGAACCATCCTGGCATACCAGGAATGAATCCCATTTGGTCATGGTGTATAATTAATTTAATGTGTTGTTGAATGTGATTAGCAAGTATTTTGTTGAGGTTTTTCACATCTAGGTTCATTGGAGAGATTGGTCTGTAATTTTACTCTCTTGTGGTATCTTTGTTTGGCTTTGGTACTACAGTAATGTTGGCATCATAAAATGAGTTAGGCAATGTTCCTTCTATTTTGATTTTTTGGAAAAGCTTAAGTAAGTTTGGTGTTACTTCTTTCTGGAAAGTTTGGTAGAATTCAGATGTGAAACGATCTGGCTCAGGGCTCTTATTAGTTGGGAGGTTTTAAATGACTGAGTCTATCTCTTTACTTGTGATTGGTTTGTTGAGTTCATCAATTTCTTCTTTCATCAATGTGACCCATTTTTATGTTTCTAGGAATTTGTCCATTTCCTCTAAATTGTCCTTCTTGTTGGAGTATGGTTTTTCAAAGTATCCTCTTATAATAGTCTTTATTTCTGTGAGGTCAGTGGTGATATCTCCTTTCTCATTTTTTATTTTGTGCATTTGCATATTCTCTCTTTTTTTCTTTGTTAGTCTAGCTGAAAGGGTTTGTCTATTTTATTGATCTTCTCAAAGAACTAGCTCTTTGTTTTGTTTATTTTTTCAAGTGCCTTTTTATTTTCTATTTCATTTAATTCTGCTCTGATCTTTGTTATTTCATTCTTTCTTCTTTCTTTGAAGTTAGTTTGTTGTTTTTTAAATAATTCCTCCAATTGCACAGTTAGGTCTTCAATTTTAGCTCTTCTTTTTTTGGTGTATGAATCTATGGCTATGAATTTCTCTTGCAGTATGCTTTTGCTGCATTCCGTAAGTTTTGATATGTTGTGTTATCATTTTCATTAATTTCATGGTAGTTATTTATTTCTGTTGAGATTTCTTCCTTGACCCACTGTTTTTCTATAAGTGTGTTGTTAACTTCCACATCTTGGTGCCAAATCTGTGTCTCTGGCCCTTGCAGATTTCCAGCTTCATTCCACTGTGGTCAGAGAAATTGTTTTATATAATTTCAATATTTCTGAATTCATTGAGACATTCTTTGGGGCCTAGCATGTTGTCTATCTTGGAGAATGATCCATGTGCACTTCAGAAAAATGTTTTATTTGGTCTATTTGGGTATAATGTTCTGTATATGTCTAAGATGTCCAGATCCTCTATCATATTGTTCAAAGTCTTTGTTTCTTTATTGATTCTCTTTTGAGATGTTCTGTCCATTGCTGACAGTGGTGTGTTAAAGTCACCCACTAAAATTGTTGAGGAATCTATTCCTCCACTTAGTTGTTCCAGTGTTTGCCTCACATATTTGGAGGTGCCCTGGTTAGGAGGATAAATGTTTATGATTGTTGTTTCTTCTTGAAAGATTATCCCTTTCACTAGTATGTAGTGTCCATCTTTGTGTCTCACAATTGTTTTGCATTTAAAGTCTATTTTGTCTGATATTAATATAGCTTCTCCCTCCCTTTTCTGGTTATACTTTGTAAGATTGTTTTCTGGCCATTCACTTTCAATCTCCTTGAATCCCTGGGTCTAGGATGTGTTTCCTGTAGACAACATATAGATGGGTCATATTTCCTTATCCAATCTTCGAATCTGTGTCTCTTAACAGGTGAGTTTAATCCATTGACTTTCAGTGTTATTACTTTCAAGGAATTACTTATTTCAGCCATATATTTTTTCAAATTGTGTTTGTCGTATGTTGTTTGTTTTTTTTAATCTCTTTTTGTTGTTTTTGTTGTTCTAATATGCTCCTACAATTCTGTCTCCCCTGTTTTTTTCTTTCCTCCTGCAGAGCTCTCTTTAATATTTCTTGAAGGGCATGTTTCTTGTTGGCATTATCTCTTTGTTTCTGTTTATCTGTGAATATTTTGAACTCTCCATCATTTTTGAATGCTAGTTTAGCTGGGTAGAGTACTTTTGGTTGGAAATTCTTTTCTTTTAGTACCTTGATTATGTCATACCACTGCCTTCTTGCCTCCATGGTTTCAGATGAGAAATCACACTTTATCTTGTCGAGCCTCCTTTGTAAGTGATGGTTCTCCTTTCTCTTGCTTCTATTAGTATTTTCTCTTTGTCTTGTGCATTGGATAATTTGACAAGTATAAGTCTTGTCATAGGCCTGCTGGGATTTATGCTGTTTGGGGTGCGTTGTGCTTCCTGGACATGTACATGCATCTCCTTCAGCATGTTTGGGGAGTTTTCAGCCATTACTTCCTCCAACGCCCCTTCAATCCCCCTTTCCCTTCTTTTCTCCTTCTGGGATGCCTATAATGCATATGTTTGCACATTTGAATTGTCATTCAGATCCCTAAGTCCCTGCTGGATGTTTTTCTCTTTTTATCAATCAATTCTGTTATCTGTTTGATTTCAGATGTACTGCCTTCTGCATCACTAATTCTTTCCTCTGCCTCTTCAAATCTGCTGTTATTTGCTGAGAGTGTATTTTTGATTTTTTGGATTGTGCTGTTCATCCTCATTATATCTGTTATCTTTTTTGTGCATGATTACAATTTCTTCTTTATGCTCCCCAAGTTTTTTGTTAATATCCTTAATCTCTTCCTTCATTTCATTAAGTTGGTCCATGATACATGACTTGAAAGCTTTAATTAGTTGTTTGGTGATCCACTCCTCTTCCTAGTTTTTAATTTGTCCATTGGATCATGTCATGCTTTCTTGATTATCAGTATGATTTTAATTTTTTGTTTCTGTCTGGTCATCGTTTTATCTTGATGGGTTTATTCAGTTGATTACTTTTTTTGCATTAGGGTTTAATTAGTTATTGATTTTGTATGCATGTTAAGTCTTCCCTTTGTCACTTTATTCTTCTTATTCTATTTCCTTGTCGTTGGCTAAGTTCCCTTGAAGTAAAATATTAGGGCCAAAGAAAGCAAAGGGGTAAGAAAAGAAAAACATAATGGTAGTATTGATAGTGAATTTAGCTGAAGAACCATGTGAGGTCTAGGAGAATGGATATTGAACTCATATAAGTGGTGTTGGGTTATAACAGTAAAATAGTGGAGTACCTATAATGAGATAATAAACTGAATATGGGGAGGGATATAGTATGAATTAAAAGGCCAGTGTGGTCTGGAAAGAAGGAAAAGAGAAAAGAAAGGACAATAATATAAAGAGTGAATAAAAGATAGAAAATAGAATAGAGATATGAAAGATAAAGATTCCGAAAATTTGGGGGCTAAACAAAGAGAGGTGGAATGTAAGAGAAACAATAAATGATGGGGCACAGAAAAGTTTAAAGGAAAGGGGACGGAGTTGGTAACCAACATCAGTGCACACAGGAAGGACAAAATTGGGGATGTGGAAGCACAGCAAATAAAAAATGTTGCCTGCAGCACCTAATATAAAGAAAAAGAAGAAAAACAAAAGGAAAAAGGAAAAGAATAAAAAGCAAGCAAGAAAAAGAGAAAGGAAAAAAAGAAAAAGAAGACAATAGGGAGTTAAAGAGGAAGGAAAAACAAGAAAGCAAACCAACAAAAAAGGCCAGACACGGCCTCAAGGAAGGAATCCTCTTTGCAATTGAATAAATTGCTTAGGAGTCTGACCTTCCCCCTTTCTCCTTTCCTCACTTCTCTCTCTCCCAGGGAAGTAGAAAGTCTGTGTGAGGGCTCCTCTAGGAGATAAAATGTTCCTTGGTGAATCAACCACCTCAGAAAATAATGTCTCTTAATTTCTTGAGAAAGAGCAACCTCCCCTTACCAGGAACCCTAAATATGCTATTGTAAGCCTGCAAAGCACATTCTACTGTCACTCTCCCTTAGGTGTGCTACAGAGGGGCTAGTTAATTTTCAGACTCCCCCTTCTCCCACACCAAATTTCCTATCCCAGGGAGTTTAGGTAAATCAGGTTCTCTAAGCAGATTCACCTCTCCTCTCTTCCTAGACTCTCCCCAAGTCAATTGGTATGCTCCCCAAACTCAATAAAAGGGGGGACCAGAAAATTGAACCTGCACCCCTAGGGTCCCTCTGCACCTCCCACATAAACCCTCCCACTCCCAGAGTTAATCTGGCAGGCTAGAGCAATTCTGGATTTCCAGGAGTGCTGGATTTGGGAAACAGAGGCTTGGGAGAATGTGGACTCAGGTTACGTGGGTCTGTGAGATGTGGGTTGTGGGGTTCAAGGAACATGGCTTGGGGTTCATGCATTTAGGGAACACAAGTCTTGGGAACTCTGCTACACACCCATAGTTCTCAGAGAAAGCTGCAGCCCTTTGCCCTGGGGTGAAGGGATTTACCTTCCCATGACTTCTTTGTTCAGTGTTAGAAACCCGCATTTTACCTTGAGAAAGCACTAATTTTGTCACAGTCTCTCAAGATATATGTCCAGACACCTCCTGCTCTGTAGGTTCCCAAAAGAGTCTGCTCCACTCCAGCAGTCACCACTCAGCCAGTCCTGGGGTCAATGTGGGTCTTTCATGGAGAGCTGTGTGGATGCTTTTCAATCAGTTGGCAGGACCTTGGTGGGCCCTGCATCCAGCTCACACTCACACTCCTTGGACTGCAGGGGGACTGCAAGGTGGGCATCCCTGCTCTTAGCAGCTTGGCTCACAGTAAACCACTGTGAGCTCACTAGCCCTGAGGACAGGCACTAACCACCTGCCAGTGGCTCCTGCGTTTCCACTCCCTCCCAAGATAAGGTATTAATAATACATGATGTATGGGAATCCTGTATTTTATTCATGCTTGTTCTGTGAACCCACAACTTCTTTAATAAAAATAACTTAATATTTCCCCCTTTTAAGCACATTCAGTGTTGTTAATTACATTTCCAGTGTTGACCTATCTTCCCCACCATCAATTTCCAAAATTTTCCATCCCACCAAATAGGAACCCTATACAATTTGAGCATTAACTCCCATTTCCAATACCCACATTGACTTCTGATAACAAATATATTACTTTCTAAATTTATGAATTGCTTATACTAATTATTTCACATAAGTGATATACAATATTTGGTCTTTTTTTATTTGGCTAATTTCACTTAATATGAATCTTCAATTTTCATCCATGTAGTTATATATATATATATATATATATATATATATATATATATATATATATATGCATTTCATTTGTTTAAAAGGCTGAATAATATTCCATTATGTGTATTTATCACATTCTGTTTATTCATTCATTGGCTGATGAGGATTTGGATTTCTTTCATTTTCTGGCAACTGTGCATAATACCACTATGAATATCAGTGTGAAAATATCTACTTGAAGACCTGCTTTTGACACTTTTTAGCTTAATTAGGAGGGGGACTTCAAAATCATATACTTATGGTAATTCTACACTTAAATATCTGAGGAACAGCCAATGGACTTCACAGAAGATGCACCTTTTTACCTTCACACCAAAATGGGTAAGTATTCCTATTTCAAAACAGCCTTCCCAACACTCATAATTTTCTAAGATTTTTTAAAATTAGAAGCCATTCTATTGGGTGTGAAACAGTATTGCATTGGGTTTTGTTTTGCCTTTCTCTAATGGTAAATAATTTTCAGCATTTTTTCATCTGCTTGCTGATTATTTGTATATCTTCTTTGAAGAAATGTCTATACAAGTCTCTTGGCCATTTTTTAATAGGGTTTTCTCTTTTTGTCGTTGAATTGCAAGTTTTCTATAAATATTCCATATATATATATAGCTTTACCAGATATATATTGTTAACAGATATCTTCTCCCATTTTGTAATTTGTCTTTTCACTTCATGATAAATTCATTTGAAGCACAAAATTCTTAAATTTTGATGAGGTCCTATTTATCAATTATCTTCTTTTGTTGATCTTTTTTTAAAATGTAAAGTCTCAGAAACCTTTGCCTAACGTAAGATCTTGAAAGTGCTTCTTCTTGTTGCCTTCTAGAAGCTTTAGAGTTCTGGTTTTTATATTTAGGTTTTTGAGCCATTTCGAATTAAATTTTGCATATGGCATGATATACAGGTCCACCATCATTGCCTTTTGCATATGGATTACAAGTTTTCCATCACTATTTTTTGCAATGACCATTTTTTCACAATTAAGTTCACTTGAAACCCTTTTCAATTAGCCAGAAATGTGAGGGTTAATTTCTGAACTCTCCATATGATTCCATTAGTATATACACCTGTTCTTGTGCTAGTATCATGCTCTTTTCTTCTTGTGGCTTTGTAATAAATTTAAGATTGGGAAATGAGAGTTCTACAATTCCCCATTCTTTTCCAAGATGTATTTGAATATCTGGGACCCTTTATTCTTCCATATACATCTAATTATTTGCTTTTCTATTTTTGCAGAGAAGGCTGCTGTAATATTAGGATTGTATGGCACCTGTAAATCACTTTAGGTATAATTAGCATCTTAATAATACTTGGTATTTCAAACCATAAACGCAAAATGCTTTCCCATTAATTTAGGCTTTCTTTGATTTCTTTTAACATGTTTTATAGTTTTCCATGTACATTTCTTTTACATCCTTGGTTAGATTTATTCCTATATATTTGGTTCTTTTATTTGAGATTATAAGTAGAATTTTGTCTTGATTTCTTCTTCAGAGTGTTCATTATGTAGGAAAAAAAAACAGCTTTTGTCTATGGCTCTTGAACCCCACCTTTTGGCAAATTTGCTTATAAATCCTAGGAAATTCCTTATGGGTTTTTCAGAATTTTTTATACTTGGGATCATGTCATCTACAATAGTTTAAGTTTCACTTCTTCCTATTCAATGTGGATGGCTTCTATTTCTTTTATTGCCTAATCGTTCTGGCTAGAACTTCCAGTACAATGTTGAATAACCATATTGACAGTAAATATCCTTTTTTTGTTCCTGATCTTACAGGCAAAGCTGTGTATTTCTTTATTGAATATGTTAGAGGTGGTTTTTACAAACATGGCTGTGGCAGTTTGAAATTATTTTATGAATCACCAAAAGAGAGATTAGATTATGTTTGTAGGCTAGTCCATTCCTGGAGTGTGAGAACTTTTTCAATTAGCCTACCTCTGTGAGGCATGAGTCAGACTGAGTCTCCACTCTCTTGTTGGGTATGATAGAAGAATGGAGATACACAAGAAAATAGAACTCCACCATCTTTTTTAAAAAAAAAGATTTATTTATTTATTTATTTCTCTTCCCTTCCCCCCACCCACCCCGGTTGTCTGTTCTCTGTGTCTATTTGCTGTGTCTTCTTTGTTCACTTCTGTTGTTGTCAGTGGCACAGGAATCTGTGTTTCTTTTTGTTGTGTCATCTTGTAGTGTCAGCTCTCCACATGTGCAGCACCATTCCTGGCCAGGCTGAGCTTTCTTTCACACTGGGCAGCTCTCCATATGGGGTGCACTCCTTGCATGTGGGGCTCCCCTATGTGGGGGATACCCCTGTGTGGCATGGCACTCCTTGTGCACATCAGCACTGCTCATGGGCCAGCTCCACATGGGTCAAGGGGGCCCAGGGTTTGAACCGCAGACCTCCCATCCACCCTCTTAAATGCTGCTATATGATAGAAATGAGAGGCTCAAGGAGCTGAGGTCCTGGGAGGAGATGAATTATTTGTCTGATAGCTTGCAGATGAAATTGGAAAGAACAGAGAAGCCAAGCCTGAGAGAAGAGGTACATTAAGAGGTAAGCCCTATGCATGAATGCCCTCAGCTGATCTCTGAGTGTCAATATGGCCTGGAGGGGAAAGAAGAAACCGCGCAGAGATCAACTGTCATCTTGCTCCAACAGCTGACTTGGGTGAGAAAGCACATATTATGGTGCTTTGAGTTGGACTTTTCATGGCTTTGGAACTATAAGATTTTACCCCAAATAAATATACTTTATTAAAGCCAACACATTTATGGTACTTTGCATTAGAAGCCACTTGACAAACTAAAACTATGGCCTTTATCATTTTGAGGAAGTTCCCTTCTATTCCTAACTTCAAGCATTTTTGTTTTTATCAAGAAGGAATCCTGGATTTTGTGAAATGCCTTTTCTGCTTCAATTGAGATGATCATGTGCATAGATTTCCCCTTTGCTTTGTTAATTTGGTATATTACATTAACTGATTTTTAAGAAATGGTCATCCAAACCTGCATACCTGGGGTAAATCCCAATTCATCATGGTGTATAATTTTATATATATACTGTTGGATGAGTTTTGTTAATATTTTGGTGAGTATTTTTCATTCATATTCATAAGAGATATTGGTGTGTAATTTTGCCCTTATAATATCTTTATCTGACTCTGGTATTAGGATGATTTGGGCTTCATAGAATGGGTGAGAAAGTACTCACTCATCTAAGTTTTTAAAAGATTTAAAGCAAGATTTGGAGTCTATTATCCTTTGAATATTTTATCAAATTCACCAGGAAAGCCTTCTAGTCCTGAGCTTTTATTTGATGGGAGGTTTTTGTTTTTAATTTAATTTTTTTAAAACTTAATAGATCACACAAAATGTTACATTAAAAAATATAAGGTTCCCATATACCCCACCCCCCATCCCCTACCCCATCATGTTTTTTAATAGTTTTTTTAAAGATACATAGATCACAAAAAAATGTTACATTAAAAAATATAAGAGGTTCCTACATACCCCACACACCCCTACCCCACTCCTCCTGCATCAACAACCTCTTTCATCATTGTGGCACATTCACTGCATTTGGTGAATACATTTTAGAACACTGCTGCACCACATGGATAATAGTTTACATTGTAGTTTACACTCTCCCCAGGTACATTCAGTGGGTAAAGACAGAATATATAATGTCCAGCATCTGTCCCTGCAATATCATTTAGGACAACACCAAGTCACAAAAATGCCCCCACATCACATCTCTTCTTCTCTCTCTCAGCCTTCAGCAACTACTGTGCCCACTTTCTCCACTTCAGAGCTAAAATTTCCTCCATTACTAGTCACAACATTGATATAGTAGAATATCAGTAAGTCCACTCTAATCCATATTTCATTCCTCCATCCTGTGGACTCTGGGATGGTGATGAACACTCAATATCTGTATCGAGAGGGGCTTAGATCCCACATAGATGATGGATGCAATTCTCTTGCTTGCAGTCCTAGGCACTCTCCATTCCCTGGTGTGATGGTTGGGAGGTTTCTAATTACTGATTCAATGTCTTTAGCAGTTATTGCTCTATTGAGATCTTCTATTTCTTTCTGAGTTTCATTTTGTCTAGATTACATGATTTGTTTACATACAAATTTTCATAATATTTTCTTGTGATCTTTTTCTTAGAGCTGGTTGAAACAGTTAATCTTTCATTTCTGTTTTGATTTATTTGTATCCCCTCTAATTTTCATATATCATTCTAGCCAAAGTTTCATTTTCTTAATTTCACTGATCTTTTCAAAGAAACAACATGATTTTTAGATTCAGTCTCTTTCCTTTTTGTATATTTATGATCACTAGTTACTTCATTTTGCTTGCTTTGGTTGAGTTTGCCCTTATTTTCTGAATCTTCTAATTGTGAGGTTAGGGTCTTGATTTTTTTAAAAGATTCATGCTATTTATTTATTTCTTCCCAACCCCTTTTAGTTTTTTCACTTACTGTAGTCTGTTCATCTTCCTTGTTTCTTTGGGAGACACTGCAACAGAATACAGAACGTCTGATGTGGGAGGGAGGCACCTAAACACTTGAGCCACATTTGCTCCCTATTTTGTTCTGTTTCTCATTATGCTTTTCTTCTTTTGTGTCTTTTTGTGTCATCTCACTGTCTTCTTTAGGAAGCATTTGGGACTGAACCAGGGATCTCCCATGTGTTAGGCAGGAGCTTAATGATTTAAGTCATATCTGCTTCCCAGGTCTTGATTTTATTTCTTTCTAAATCTAAACTCTTAATGTGATAAATTTCTCTCTCAGCACCATCTTCACTGTATCCAATAATTTTTGCTATATTTTGTTTTCATTTTCAGCCACCTAAAGATATTACCTAATTTCCCTTGTTATTTCTTTTTAGACCTACTGGTTAATTTCCACATATTTATGATATTTAAATTTCTTCCTCTGCTGTTTATTGCTAGTTTCAGTCCACCATGGATCTGAGAAGATAAATTTTATGATTTCGATATGTTTAATTTACTTAGAATTGTTCTGTGATCTATCATTTGGACTATCCTGGAAAATTATTCAAGTGAACCACAGAGGAATGTATATTCTGTTATGAAGGGTGAAAGTTTCTATATATGTCTTATAGGACTGCTTGGATTAGAGTATCACTTAACTTCTAATTTTTTAAAGGACTTATGTCTATATGATTTATCCATTATCAAAACAGGTATGTTGAACTTTATTAATGAAGAACCATGTATTTCTCTTTTCAAATCTGTAAATATTTGAGTCATATATTTTGTGACTCTGAAATTTGGTGCATATTATTTTTAATGGTTATGATTTCTTGTTGAATTGATCCCTTTAGTAGTCTACAATGAATACTTCTCTCCTTTGTAACAGTTTTTGACTGAAAGTCTATTTTATCTATTATTAGTATGAATACCACAACTTTCCTTTGCTTATTTTTTCCATGGTATATATATTCTATCCTTTCACTTTTAAACTTTTGTGTCTTTGAATTCATTGTGACTCTCATGTAAACATCATGTATTTGTCAACAAAAGGGGTGCTGATGCAAAATACCAGAAATCAGCTGGGTTTTATAAAGGGTATTTATTTTGGGTAGGGCTCTGGGCTGAGGGTTCCTCTGTTCCCAGGGCTTGCTTATCTCTGGGCTCAGGTTTCCTCTCTTCCTGGGACTTGCTTTTCCTTCCTCACAATCTACACTGTGTGCTTACTTCCTGGGGTTCCGGTTCAAGACTCCAGCATCAAGTAGATACAACCCCAGGTATTGGTTCTTCTGAGTGCTACAGAGACCCACAGGTTCTATGGTCATGGCAGATGGAGTTCAGTGCCATGTCAGTTGGCCCTTACTTTGGAGTTTGTGTTTCTGTGTGATGGAACTAGACTCAGATGTGATCTTTGTTCACAAGCCTCTCCTGTTACTTTTACCAGAACTGTAGTTGTGGCTGGGGTTTAATATATACCCAGGGGACCTGAATCTCTGGACTGACCATGTGATAGCCAGGCCCTGAGCCTCAACAGACTTCAGCTCCTACACTCTGGTTTATTGGACTTACCCCACTCAGCTAACAAGGAGTTGAAGAAGGTCAACCACCATACCATGGAGTCAAGAGTGCCTACAACTGAAAGCAGGAAGATTGCATCCAGCACCCACGTGGAATCTAAGCCCCCTCTTGATATAGATGTGGAGTGGACACAACCATTCCAAGGTCCACAGGTTGGATGAATAGAGTATGAATTAGGGTGACTTATTGATAATCTATTCATGAACTATTGTGATTAGTGATCGAAAAAAATGTGGCATTGATGTGGAGAAAGTGGCCATGGTGGCTTCTGGAGGTAGGGAATGGGAGGAAGAGATGAGATGTGGAGGCGTTTTCAGGACTTGGCGTTGTCCTGGGTGATGCTGCAGGGACAGTTATCGGACATTGTATGTCCTCCCATGGCCTACTGGGTGGAACGTGGGAGAGTGTGGGCTATGATGTGGACCATTGACCATGAAGTGCAGTGGTATTCAGAGATGTATTCACCAAATGGAATGAATTTCTCATGATGATGGAGGAGATTGTTGTTATGGGGGGAGGAGTGGGGTGAGGGGGGTGGGGGGTATATGGGGACCTCATATTTTTTAATGTAATATTTAAAAAATAAAAATTAAAGAAAAAAGACTCCAACATCAACACTCCAACATCAACACTCCAACATCTGTCCTTTGCCATGACTTTTATCTGTGAGCCCCCACTCACACAGGGCTGAGGACTCAACACCCTACTGATGTTGCCAAATCAAAGCCCTAATCATAATTTAATCATATCCAGGTACAGACCAGTTTACAAACATAATCCAATATTTATTTTTAGAATTCATAACTATATCAAGCTCTACACTTCACCCTCTGAATTGTAAAAATATTACAATATTTTTAAAAATCCCATAAATCGATAACAATGTAAGTACTAAATCACATCACAATCAATTTAAGGAAATACAGTTTGTCTTGAGGCAAAGTCCCATCTGCTATAGACCTCTGAATTTACAAAGCAACTTATTTGCTTTCAATACTCAAATGGACAAAGGATAAACATTTTTAATATCATAAGGAGAATTTCGGAGGGAAACTTGAATCACATATCCTCCACAGTTCAGTAAACCTGCAGGGCATCCTCCATTGGATTTCAAAGTCTGAGTAAATCTTAAGATGATGGTTTCTTCTCCCTGGGGCCACATGGGGACTCACCATTTCCATAGGTTTGCCCAATGGCCATTTTCTTGGTTCTACCCTCATCAGTCAACTGATTGGTGACAAATATCCAGACCTCACCCTCCAAGAACATTGGGGTGATTGCCACACTTTACTCAATCTTTGGGATAGAGACATAGCTCCCATAGTACAATGAAATGAAGGCAATATCATTCCTAACATTTGACATACAGTCTCAATGTTATCAGAGCAACAAGTTGACTACCTAGCCTTCCTTAATCCATGGGAGACAGGGGCACCCCTCTCAGAGCAATGGTATGCTGGTCTTAACTGCCCTAATTCTAGAGGAATGTGCTTCACCCTTTCTGTACCCTGGAGTGGAAAAACTCTCCCCAAACACCAAGTGGGAACATCCACCTTCTTCAACTGTTGAGGCAAACTCACTCTCTCTGCACACACGGGTGAGGTTCCTCTCTTGGCTCAAGGGGATGTCTTAATTCCAGATCTCAGCTTCCATGATTTTCCTCTTAAAGTTGTTTCTCCTTGAATCGTTCTTCTCCATGTCCCTTTTAGTCCAAGCTGATAGTTTTTTTGTTCATACAGCTCTCTCAAAAAGCTTGTGGCTTTAGCATGCAATAAGCAGGGGTCCAAGCCATCAGACAGTAAGTCTTTCCACTTATCTTTCTTAGATAACCTCATCTTCAATTCTGATTTACAAGTTCCAAGTTTAGTTAAGCCGTGAAATGGGGAACTACCTTTTGGGGACTTGATTTCCAGAGTCTTGGAATTTCTGTAATAAGTTTCAGGTTTCTTTGTGCCCAAAAATTCAGTCCTCCCTTTATCTCTCTCATTTAGCATTTTGCTATAAGCTCCAATAAGAAGCCAAGATGCATTCTCTGGGTTTACTTTGAAAAGTTCTTCATCTAAATGCCCAGGCTTACCATTATCAAATTGTGCCTTCCATACATCACCAGGAGTTAATTTTGCTAAGTTCTCTGCAACTTTAAAACATGGATCATCTTTCCTCCAGTTTCCAATATTAGTTTCATCATTTACTTCTAAAGCATCATAAAAAGTCTCTTTGGCATCCATATTCCTATCAACAGTGTCTTCAAAATGATCTAGGCCTTTTTCATCAAGCATTGCACAATTTCTCCAAAAAATACCCCTTTATAAAACTGTTCCAGCATTTCAGTAATTGCAAAAACCTTTCCCCACTGCTTTGTACCAATTCTGTATGAGTCAGACAAAGGGGTGCTGATGCAATATTCCAGAAATTGGTTGGTTTTTATAAAGGGTATTTATTTGCATAGGTGGTTACAGTTACCAGGCCAAAAAGTATGCTACTTCCCTCACCAAAGTCTTTTGCTACATGCTAGAGAAAGATGGTTTCTGACATCTGTCAGGGTTCAGGCTTTCTGGTTTCTTCTTTAACTGAGGCTTGCTTCTCACTGGGCTGAATGTTCTTCTCTTCCCTGGGCTTACTTCTCTTTCCTCACAAGCAACTCTGTGTGCTTACTACCTGGGGCTCCAGTTGAAGACTCCAACATCAAAACCCCAACAATAAAACTCCAAAATCTGTCCTTTGCCATGCATTTTACTTGTGAGTTCCCACCTCTTGATGTGGCCCAAAGACATAATCATAATTTAATCACACCCAGGTACAGACTAGGTTACTAACATAATCCAATACCTATTTTTGGAATTCTTAACTACATCAAATTGTTACACATCATATGGTAGGATCAAGCATTTTTAAAATTTATTTTTTAACAAATACGTAGATTATGCAAAATGTTACACAAAAATGTAAGGGATTCCCATATGTCCCCATTCCAACACCTTCCAAATTTCCCCACAGTAGCAACTTACATTAGTGTGGTACATTCTTTAAAATTGTTGAACACATTTGGATAATTGCCACTAAACTTGGATTATAGCTTACATTGTAATTTATACTCTCTCCCTCTCAATTCCATAGGTTATGGCAAGATATATAATGGCCAGTATCTGTCATTGCAATGAATTCCAGGACAATTCCAAGTCCTGAATATGTCACGGTATTACACCTCTTTTTCCCACTTCCTTCCCTCACCATCTCCAGTGGCCACTGTCTCCATATCAATGATATAATTTCTTCCATTGTTAGAATCATAATACGTCTATAGTAGAACACCAATAAGTCCACTCTAGTCCATATTTTATTCCCCAGTCCTTAGGATTCTGGGATGGTGATGCCTACTCTTACTCTAATTGTGAAGGGGCCTTGATCCCACATGGCTGATTGATGGGACTCTCTTACTTGCAGTTGTGAACACTCTCAGTTCCTTGGTATGGAGGTTGCCATCCTCACCTTCTTCTTAGTTGTCCTGGGTGAGTCCAATGAACTGCAGAGCACATGTTGCAACTCCACTGAGGCCCAAGGACCAGCTGGCACATGGACAGCACACAGATTCAAGTCTCTTGAACATGCACCTAACAACTCCAGTACCAAGTATATATTAAAATAGCAGGGACAGAAAGGGTACATGTAGTGAAGTCACAACTGAGTCCAAACCTGTCATACTCTGGAGCACAAACTCCAAAGAAGGGCCCACTGGCAAGGCACCAGACTGCAGAACTATCTGCAATGACCATAGGACCAGGGTGTCTCCAGAGCCCTCAGGAGCTCCACTATTTGGGGTAGTACCTACTTTGGCAGCCTATGAGATCTTACTGAGACATGCATGAGTGTTACCTCTGGGATGACTGCCCAACTCACTTGGAAGTCTCTTAGCCATATAAACTCATTTGTCTTTACCATTTCCCTCTTTTAATCAAGGTCTTCTTCCAGTTGCATTGTTAGTTTGTTCTTAGTAGTAATCCCTCAGTACCAGGAAGGATCATCACTGAGAGTCATGTCTCATATGGGGGGAAGGTAGTGCATTTGTATGCTGAGTTTACCTTAGAAAGAGACCGCATTTGAGCAGCAAGGAGGCTCTCATGAGGTCACTCTTCAGCATCCTACAGCACTAGGCTAAGTTGTAATTTCAAAAGCAAGGACTCATAAGCATAATTATCAATATGAAGGCCCATCAATGGACCATCCTTCTTCACTAGCCCATAACCTGCACTTTGGGGATTGTTGCTGTTCCATTAGCTGCCCAGGATGGGAATTCAATATTCTTTTGGTTACTGTGTGAATTGCTCACTGTGGCAATGCCTTATGAACATTTGAACACATCTATATATCTTATATGTATGCCCAGGTGAACTTCCCATGTATCTCCCATCACTGACACCCCACACCAATCTTCTTCCCCTGCCACTGTTGTAACCTGTTTGTGGTACAAAACACCTTTAAAAATCAAGCCAAGAATCTCAACAAATAGAATTAATAGGAAAATATAATGATAATGGTAGGCTTAAACATAAGAAATAAAATACATAATAATTAAGAAAAATTAAAATAAAATTTAAAAATTGGGATACAATAATGAAATATGTTTTAAATTTTTTTTGATGTTTTGTCTTTCATCACAGCAAGATCTGTCTTCCTATGCACACGGTGACATTTTTTTCCACTTATTCCCCCAGTGTCTTACTTTTTTCCTTTTGTCTTCAAAGAAGTTTTTGGTCATCGTAAAGCCACAGGCAGAACATAGGGCACTCTCATAGACCCAATATCTCCCACTTTCCCCCCTTCCTATATCTGTAACCTTTTTATATGTGGATGGTATATTTGTTACAACTGATACAAATATTGAGACATAGATACTGACCCTGGTCAATGGTTTACATTAAGGTCTACACTCTAGACCATACTCTCATAAATTTTGTTGAAATTCATCATGGCTTGTATCTATCATTGCAATATCAAACAGAACACTTCCATTGACTTCTAAATATCTCCTCTTCCATCTACTTTATTCCTCCCTCCCCCTCCCCAATGGAGCCCACAGCAACCACCAGGCTTCACTCCTTGAAGGACAAGATTAATAGTTACTTGCAACATTACAGATAGCTTGATACACTGGTCTGACCTCCCCAATTAAGAACAGCCCATGCTTTAAAGATACAACCACCCCTCTGTCTAAGAACATATCAGCCTCCCAAGGGTAGCAGTCTAACTCCTTCCCACTCATTATGTGTGTCTCCACCAAATAATACAACATATTATGACAAAATGATGACTTGCATTTTCTCTAGATGACAACCCAAGTTACACCTTGTCCAAAATGTCCCCATCCAACACCCTAAACCAGTACTCTTTCCTTGTCATATTGTCAAAAGAGCTTTCCCAACATTGTAGTTTCAAGCACATACTTGCTAGTCCCGAGGGTTCACTTGCTGCCTCCCACAACCTTACTCCCAGTATCATGGACCATACAAGCCACCATCCTCACCCTAAACAGTGTAAAACTTGCAACACCTATATCCCACTAGCATTACTACACCCTAGTCATAATCCATTATTGCACAACAACTTGCTTCCACCTTATCATAGATTTCACCCATAAGCAGGATGGCTCACAACATTCCTCTTTCTTTCTATTTCCTATAAACCTATCTTCCAAACTCTAGCTCTCCAAGTCTGCTCAATTTGCTTAATTTATATCAGTGAGGTCATGTAATATTTGTCCTTCAATGCTTGGCTTGTTTCATTCAGCGTAAGGTCCTCAAGATTCTTCCATGTTATCCTGTATATTAGTACTGTGTTCTTTCATACAGCTGAGTAATATTCCATTGTATGTATATACAATATTTTGTTTTATCCATTCATCTGTTGAAGGGAATTAGGATTGATTCCAACTTTTGGCAATAGTGAATAATGCTGCAATGAATATTGATGTGTATGTATCTGTTAGAGTCCTTGCTATCAATTTTTCTTGGTATATACCAGCACTGGAACTGCTGGATCATATGGTGGATCTATAGTTAGTTTTTTGAGGAGACTCCAAGATGTCCTCCACAACAACTGGACCATTCTACATTCCCACCAGAAGTGCATAAATGTTCCCATTCCTCTTCATGCCTCCAACACTTGTAGTCCTCTGTTTTTTTTAATATGACCAATTTAATGGGTGTAAGATGATATTGTAGTTTTGGTTTGCATTTCCCTAATAGCTACTGATTTTGAGCATCTTTTCATGTACTTTTTACCAATTTGTATTTCTTCTTTTGAGAAGTGTCTGTTCAAATCACTTACCTACTTTTTAAATGGGTTGTTTTTCTACTTATTTTCAAGATATAAGATATATATATATATATATATATATATATATACACACTGCATATTAGGTTCCTATGGTTACCAAATATGGTAACCAAATATGGTTAACAAATATTTTCTACCATTGCATAGTCTATCATTTCACTATCTTGACAAGCTCCTTAGAGGTGTAAAAGGTTTTAATTTTGAGGAAGTACATTTATCTACATTTTGAAAAAAAAATTATATTGTCTTTTTTAAAGATACATAGATCACACAAAATGTTACATTAAAAAAATAAGAGTTTCCCATATACCACATTCCCCACACCATCCACTCCTTCCACATCAACAACTTCTTTCATCAGTGTGGCATATCCATTGCATTTGATTAATACATTTTGGAGCACTGCTACACTGCATGATTTATAGCTTACATAGGAGTTTACACTCTCCCCCAGTCCATTCAGTGGGTTATGGCAGGATAAATAATGTTCTGCATCTGACCTCCAATATCATTGAGGACAACTCCAAGTCCCAAAAATGTCCCATATCACACCTATTCTTCCCTTTCCCTGCCCTCAGCCACTTCCATGGCCACTGTCTCCACACCAATCATACAATTTTTTCTATTGCTAGAGTCACAATAGTTCTATAGTAGAATACCAGTAATTTCACTGATCATGCTTTGGGTGTGAATTTCATGGAAACATTTCCTATTACAAGACCCTTTAGAGTCTTCCTTATATTAAATTCCTAGGTCTTTATGGTCTTGGCTCTTATACTTACATCTTTGATCCATCTTGAGTTGATTTTTGTATAAGGTGTGAAATGGTATTCTTCTCTCATTCTTTTGCATATAGATACCCAGCACCCCAAGCACCATTTGTTGAAGATACCATTGTCTCCTAGTTGTGTGGGCTTTGTGGACTTGTTGAAAATCAAATGACTGTATATGCAAGGATGTACATCAGATCTCTTAATTAAGTTCCATTGTTTGGTAGGTCTATCCTTGAGAGAAAACCAAGCTGTTTTGATCACTGTAGCTTTGTAGTATATTTTAAAGTCAGGTAGAGTGATTTCTCCAATTTCATTTTTCTTTTTTAATATGTCTTTGGCTCTTAGGGGCCTCTTGTCCTTCCAAATAAATGGCATAGATTTTCCAATTGGTTAAAAATGCTGCATTGATTTTTATTAAGATTGCATTAAATCTGTAGATCAGTTTGGATAGGATAGACATTTTATTGATATTTAGTCTTCCCATCCATTAACAACGAATTTTTTAAACATAATTTTTATTTATTTTTAAATGATACTTAGATTACACAAAATATTTCATTAAAAATAAGGGATTCCTATATGTCCCACTCCTTATACTTCACACTTATCTGCACATTAACAACTTCTTTCATTAGTGTTGTACATTCATTGCAATTGAACACATTTTTTGAGCATTGCCACTAAGCATAGATTATAGTTTACATGTTGTTTACACTCTCTCCCACTCAATTCTGTAGGTTATGACAGGATATATAAAGCCTGGAACAGACTTCTAGGGAGTGTGTGAGTGTTCCTCTTGTCTTAGTGTGTTATATCAGTGGGTGGAGACCCAAACAATGAGAAGGATGGTGTTATACCCCTATTCTGGAGAGGCCTGATGTTCTCAAACAGAGGGGAGAGTGTCCTTGAGGGCATGGTTGGCTCCCAATGGGGAAGGACAGACTAGTGTGTCAAGCCCTCAGTATGGTTGCAATTATCTATGAATCAGGTCCTTCAAACAATAAAGCTTGGTTGTCACTGTGGGCCCTGAGCGGAGGGAGAGAAAGGAATAGAATAGATGGAGGAAGTGGTAACTGGGGGCAAAAGAAGTATTTTGCATGATCATGCAATGAGGATACAGGCCATGCTAAATTTCACCAAAAATTTATAAAAGTGCATACTCTAAAATGTAAACCATAATGTAAACCATAATGTAACCATGGTTAGTAGCTATGTTTCAATATTTGTACATCAGTTGTAGCAAATATACATCTACATGTAAAAATGATCATTGCTGGGGAAGGGGAAAAGGGAGGATGTTGGGCATATGGGAGTCCCTATATTCTATATGAAGCTTTATGGTGACCTAAAATTTTTTGAAGACAAAAAAAGATGTAAGACACTGAGGAAGAAATTGAAGAGATTGCTTTGCCATTGTAAATAAAGGGCAACACGTATTACAGTGATGAATGGCAAAACATTAAAAAACATGATTTTTCATTTTTTATTTTAGCTTTCTAAATTATTATGTACTTTATTTCTAATCTTTAAACCTATCATTAGTATTTCATTTTCCTATTAATTGAATTTGGCAATATATTAGACTTCATATTTGAAGAAGTTGTGGATCAGAGAGGGGCTCAAACATGGCAGGAGAAGAGCATTGGTGTGGGGAGTTATTGATGGGGGATGCATGGTTGGGTGGCAATTCACCAGGACATGCAAATAGAGTATATAGATGTGTTTGGATGTTCATTGGGTATTGACATAGTGTGTAAAGTTTCACACTACAACTGAGGAAGTGCTGATTTCCCATCTTGGGGAGCTCTGTCACATTCCTCAACGGAGCAGCAACAATCTCAAAAGTGCAAGGGCAAAGACCAGTGTGGAAGGATGGTCCAAAAATGGACCTTGATACTGATGACTAGGTTTATGAGCCTGTGTGCTTGAAATTTCAACTTGGCCTACAGCTGCAGGTTGCCTAAGAATTACTTCCTGAGAGACTCCATGTTGCTCAAACGTGATCATTCTCTAAGCCACATTCAGCATATAAAAGCATTACCTTCCCCCCAGCATGGGACATGACTTCCTGGGATTAGCCTCCCTGGCACCAAATGATTACTAACAAGCTCTGGCTGCTGGTGCAACTAGAAAACTACCTTGAATAAAAAGGGAAAACAATAAAAACAAAAGAATTTATACGGTGAAGAAACTTCAGAATGAGTTGGGAGGTCATCAGAAGATTTGTGCTTGTGCATGTCTCAGCAAGATATCAAAGACAATCAAAGTAGACACAACCCAAGGTAGTGGTGCTCCTGATGGCTGTGGGGCCACCCACATTGTATGTTCTTGGCAGATGGCACTGGAGTTCAGTGCCTTGCCAGTAGGTCTTACTTTGTAACTTGTGCTTCTGAGTGTGATGCATTTGGACTCAGATGTGACTTCTCTACACACCCCTCTTCTGTCAGTTTTACTGAACCTGTGATTGGTGCTGGGGTTGGTGTATGCCCAGGAGACTTGAATCTCTGGACTGTCCTTGTGCCATCTGGGTCCTGAGCCTCAGTATAATTGCAACACCTACTGTCCAGTAAATTGAATTTACACATGTCAGCTAACAAGGAGGTAAGGATGGTCAACCACCTTACCTGTACCTTACCTGTAGAAACCGAGAGTGTCTACAACTACAAGCAGGAGAATCCCATCCATTTGCCATGTGGGATTCAAGCTCCCTCTCAATTTGAAAGTGGATGGGTCATCATTATTCCAGGGTCCTCAAGATGGAGGAATATAATATGGATTAGATTGGATTTACTGGTATTCTATTATAGAATTATTGGGACTCTAACAATGGAAGAAATTATATCATTGATGTGGAGATAGTGGCTGTGGGAGTTGCTGAAGGCAGGGCAGGGAAAAAAAGGTCTGATATGGGGGCATTTTTGAGACTTGGAGTGGTCCTGAATGAGATTGCAGGGACAGATGCAGGACATTATATATCCTTCCATAACCCATTGAATGGATTGGGAGATAATATAAACTATAATCCATGCTGTGTAGCAGTGCTCCAATGCATATTTATCAAATGCACGGAATCTATCACACTAATGAAAGAAGTTGATTTGAGAGGAGTTGTTGGCATAGGGAGTGGGACATATTGGAACCTCATATATATATTTTTAAATGCCCCCACATCATATCTCTATTTCCCTCTCCCTACCCTCAGCAGCTACTGTAGTCACTTTCTCCATATCAATGCTACAAATTCTACCATTACTAATCACAATATTTCCATAGTAGAATATCAGTAAGTCCACTCTAATCTATACTCTATTCCTCCACCCTGTGGACCCTGGGATGGTTATGTCCACTCCACCTCTATATCAAGAGGGGGCTTAGATTCCACATGGGTGATGGATGCATTTCTCCTGCTTGCAGTTGTAGGCACTCTTGGCTCGCTGGTGTGATGGTTGAACTTCTTCACCTCCCTGTTAGTTGGCCAGGGTAAGTCCAATAGTCGAGAGGGTAGGAGTTGCAAATATGCCGAGGCTCAGGGCCTGGTTGTCACATGGACAGTCTAGAGATTCAGGTCTCCTAAGTATAAGCCAATCCCAGCACCAACCACAAGTCCAGTAAAAGAGACAGAAGAGGCATGTGTAGAAATGTCACATCTGAGTCCAACTCCATCACACCCAGCACACTCAGGGACTCCATCACACAAACTCCAAAGTAAGACCAACTAACATGGCACAGAACTCCAGAGCCATTTACCATAACCAAAGACTCTATGGTGCACTGTAGCTGTCAGGAGAACCAGTACCTGGGGTTGTATCTACTTTTGTTCTCTCTGGGATCCTGCTGAGGTGTGTGTAAGCATGACCCCTCTGATGACCTCCCAACTCATTTTGTGGAGACTCGTAGCCATATGTAAACTCCTTTGTTCTTTCCATTTGCTTCTTTAATTCAAGGTCAAAAAACAGTTTTTAACACCTGATATTACATATAAGCTGAGATATTCTGCTAGTATGAATTAACCCTTTTATTCAAAGTATTTTTCTAGTTACATCATCAATTGGTGCTTGGAAGTAATCCCTCAGCACCAGGGAGGCTCATCCCCGGGAGTCATTTCCCATGCTAGGGGGAAGGTAATGCATTTACATGCTGAGTTTGACTTAGAGAGTGGCCACATTTGAGCAAGATATAGGCTGTCAGGAGGTAACTCTTAGGCACCCTGCAGCTCTAGGCCTAGTTCATATTTTAGGCATTCAAGTTCATAAGCATAGTCATCAGTATCAAGGGCTCATTGTTGGACCATCATTCTTTATTGGTATTTGCCATTGCACTTGGCATATTGTTACTATTCCATTGGGGAATGTGATAGAGCTCCTCTGGGTCGAAATGCAGCACTCCCTCAGTTGTCATTTCTAATTGTAACTACTATGAAAATATCCAAAAATTTTTATGTACCCTGTATACATGCCCTGGAGAACTCCCTCCCAAACATAAGCCCCAATCAATAACACCCCACACCAGTATTCCTCCCCCATCATAGTTTAACCTCTCTGTGGTCCAAAACTTCTTCAGAAATTGACAAGTTCCATTAAGAGTAAAATGGATTATAGTGATGGTTTTAAAGGTTAGATATAGAACACATACAACTTTAGAAAAATTAAAGAAAAAATAAATTGGGGTATCAAAAAATAACAAAATGAAAAAGCTTTGCTTTTAACATTTTGCCTTTCATCACTGCAATAGGTGTTGTCCTGTAGGTACAGTGGCAAGGCAATTTTTCATTTCTTCCTCAGTGTCTACATCCTTTCTTTTTTTCAAATTATTAAGCTTGTCTTTTAAAATATTTCAGATCACAGTAAATCACATATACAATATAGGGTACTCCCACATATTCAACATCAAACATATTGTCCCTTCCTCAGCAATGACCTTTTTACATGTTCATATTATATTTGCTGCAGCTGATGTACAGATATTGAAACATAGTTTTCAAACATGGTTCCATGTGGGTTTACATTATGGTTTATATTTTAGACTATACAATTTTCTAAATTTTTGTTATCTTATGGTTTACATTATGTTTTACATTTTACCCTAAAGACTTTTATACCTTTTTGGTGTAATTTAACATGTCCTATATCCAATATTGCATGATCTTGTGGAACACTTCCATTGCCCCCACAGTTACACTGAATCCATCTATTCAATACCTCTCTCCTCCTCCCCTCAGTCTTCATTACCTGAAGGACCACATTCACAGACACTTGCAATAATGTTAAGGGCTTAACATACTTGACTACCCTAACCCATTGGGAACCACCAGTTCTCTCGAGAGATAAAATTCCCTCTGTTTGAGAACATCAGTCCTCCCCAGTGTAGGGGTATATGGTCACTCTTCTTGTCTAGGTCTCCACCCAATTATATAACCCACTATGAAAAATGAGCACTCAACAATCCCTAGAAGCCTGCCTTTGTCAGATGTACCCCCCTTAAGCATCTTAAACAGGTAACCTTCCTTATTATATTTTCTAAAGAGTTTTCTCAACATTATAGTTTCAACCACATACCTGACAATCTCTTAAGTTCAAATGTTCCTCCAACTCTCACCAAGTTTCTTGGGCCATCTGACTCAACCTCCCATTCCTAGCCCACCACAAGCCCAAAATTTCCAGCCAAAGATTCCCCTATGCTCTGATTTTATCCCTTCCCTGTACAAATACTTACATCCAACTTATCATAGATTTAACCCATGTAGGGGTCAGCTCCCAACCCTTCTCTTCCCCTAACTTCCTTTAAGACTATCATCCTATTTCTAACTTTCTGAAACAGCTTGGTTTACTTATTTCATATCAAAGAGGACATGTAGTATTTGTCCTTCAATATCTGGTTTGCTTCACTCAACAAGGTCCTCAAGATTCACCCATGTTATCACATGTGTTTGTACTGTTTTCTTTCATATAGCTGAGCAGTATTCCATTGTATGTATATACCACATTTTATTTTTCATTTATCTTTTGATGGACATTTGGTTTGATTCTAACTTTTGGCAATAGTGAATAATTCTGCTATGAACATTAGTGGGCATATATGGGCCTATGTCCTTGTTTTAATTCGATTGGGTATGTACCCAGCAGTGGACTTGCTGGTATGTACCCAGCAGTGGACTTGCTGGGTCATATGGCAAATCTATAGTTAGCTTTTTGAGATGCCACCAAACTCTCTTCCAGAATGGCTGGATCCTTCTGTATTCCCACCAGCAGTGGATGAGTGTTCCCATTCCCCCACATCCTCCCCAGCACTTGCAGTCTTCTGCTTTTTAGATAGCTGCCAGTCTCATGGGAGTAAGATGGTATCTCATTGTAGTTTTGACTTGCATTTCCCTAATAGCTAGTGATTTTGAGCATTTTTTCATGTGCTTTTTAGTCTTTGAATTTCTTCTTTGCAGAAACACCTATTCAAATCTTTTCCCCATTTTTTAAAAGGATTGTGTGTCTTTTTATTTTCGAGATATAGGAGAGTTTTATATATGCAGGATATGTCTCCTATTGGATATATGGTTGCCAAATATTTTCTCCCATTGTGTAGGCTCTCTTTTCACTTTCTTGACAAACTCCTTTGGAGTGCAGAAGGTTTCAGTTTTAATGAAGTCCCATTTATCTATTTGATCTTTTGCTCCTCATGCTTTGGGTGTGAAGTTCATGAAGCCATTTCCTATTACAAGGTACTATAGATGCTTCCCTACATTACCTTCCAAGTCTTTATGGTTTGGCTCTTATATTTAGGTTTTTTATCTATCTTGAGTTGATGTTGGTATAAGGTGTAAGTTGGTAATTCTCTTTCATTCTTTTACATATAGATATGCAGTTCTCCAGGCACCATTTGTTTAAGAGGCCATTCTCTCCAAGTTGAGTGGGTTTGGTGGCCTTGTCAAATATCATATGATTGTATTTATAAGGATCTATGTCAGAACTTTCAATTTGGTTCCATTGGTCAGTGTGTCTATCTTTGTGCCTGTACCATGCTGTTTTCACTACTGTAGATTTGTAGTATGTTTTGAAGTCAGGTAGTGTGATTCCTCCAATTTCATTTTTCTTTTATAATTTGTCTTTGGATATTCTGGGCCTTTCCTTTCCAAATAAATTTCATTGTTAGTTTCTCTAGTTCATTAAAGAATGCTACATTGATTTTTATTGGGATTGCATTGAATCTGTAGATCAGTTTTGGTAGGATAGACATCATAATAATATTTAGCCTTCCTATCCATGAACAGGGAATATTCTTCTATTTATTTAGATCTTCTCTGATGGCCTTGAACAGTGTTGTATAGTTTTCTGTGTATAAGTCTTGTACATCTTTAGTTAAATTTATTCCTAAATATTTTATTTTTTTATTTACTATTGTAAATGGTATTTGTTTCTTGATTTCTTCCTGAGATAGCTCATTATTGGTGTACAGAAATATTACTGATTTTTGTACATTGATCTTAAAACCTGTGACTTTACTGAACTCATTTATAAATATTATAAGCCTTCTTTTAGACTTCTCAGGTTTTTCTATGTATAGGATCATGTCATCTGCAAATATCTTCCTTTCCAATTTGGATGCCTTTTATATTTGGTTCTTGCCTAAGTGCTCAGGCAAGTACTTCTAAGACAATGTTAAATAGAAGTGGTGATAGTGGGGATCCTCATCTTGTTCCTGATCTTAGAGGCAAAGGTTTTAGGACTTCAACACTTTAAATGATGTTAGCTGTGGGTTTTTCATATACCCTTTATCATGTTCGGAAAGTTTCCTTCTATTCCTATCTTTTGCAGTGTTTTTATCAAGAAAGAGTGCTGTATTTCATCTAATGTTTTTTCTGTATCTTTAGATATATCATGTGATTTTTTTCCCTTCAGTTGATTTATATGGTGTATTACATTAATTGATTTTCTCATGTTGGAACATCCTTGCATACCAGGATTTAGTCCCACTTGGTCATGGTGTATAATTTTTTTTAATGTGCTGTTGAATATGACTAGCAAGTATTCTGATGAGAATTTTCATGTCTAGGTCCATTAGAGAGATTGGTCTGTAATTTTCCTTTATTGTGGTGTCTTTGGCTTTGGTGCTAGGGTAATGTTGGCATCATAGAATGAGTTAGGCAATGTTCCTTATGTTTCAATTTTTTGGAAGATTTTAAGCAAGACTGGTGTTAGTTCTTTCTGGAATGTTTGGTGGAACTCACCTGTGAAGCCATCTGGCCCTGGGCACTTCTTAGCTGGGAAGATTTTAATCACTGATTCTATCTCTTTACTTGTGATTAGTTTGTTGAGATCATCAGTTTCTTGTTTCATCAATGTAGGCTGCTTAGTCTTTCTAAAAATTTGTCCATTTCCTCTAAATTGTCCTTCCTGTTGGAATATAGTTTTTTAAAGTATCCTCTTATGATAGTCTTTATTTCTGTGGCGTCAGTGGTGACATCTCCTTTCTCATTTCTTATTTTGTGTATTTGCATCTTCTCTCTCTCTCTCTTTTTTTTTTGTTAGTCTACCTAAGCATTTGTCAATTTTATTGATCTTCTCAAAGAACCAGCTCTTTGTTTTATTTTTTCAAGTGCTTTCCTATTTTCTAATTCATTTAGCTCTGCTCCAGTCTTTGTTATTTCTTTCTTTCTTCTTCCTTTGGGTTTAGTTTGTTGTTTTTTTACTATTCCTCCAAGTGTGGAGTTAGTTCTTCTATTTTAGTTCTTTCTTCTTTTACATTTTGATATGTTATGTTCTCGTTTTCCTTACTTTAAAGGAAGTTATTGATTTGAGATTTCCTCAAGAATATATGTTTTAACTTGCACATATTTTTGCCAAATCTGGGTCTCTGATAGGGGACACAAGGTTGGGGAGAAGTTCTCCATGGCATGCATACTGGGTACATGAAAATGTTTGGATATTTTCATAGTGGTTACAGTTAAAAAAGACAATTGAGGGAGTGCTGAGTTCCTAGTCAGGGGAGATGTATCACATTCCCCAATGAAATAGCAACAATCCCCCAAGTGCAATGGCAAAGACCAGTAAAGAAGGATGGCCCAACAATGAGCCCTTGATATTAATGACTATGCTTATGAGCCTGTGTGCCTGAAATAAGACCTTGGCCTAGAGCTGCAGGTGCCTAAGAGTTACCCCCTGAGAACCTCCATGTTGCTCAAATATGGCCACTCTCTAAGCCAAATTAAGCATATAAATGCATTACCTTCCCCCAAGCATGGGACATGACTCCCAGGGATGAGCCTCCCTGGTGCTGAGGGATTACTATCAAACACCAGCTGATGATGTAACTAGAAAATGACCATGAGCAAAAGGTTCAACTCACACCAGTAGAATATCTTAGCCTTCATGTATTATCTGGTGTTGAAAACTGTTTTTTACCTTGAATAAATGGGAGAAATGGAAAGGGCAAATGAGTTTATATGGCTATGAGTCTCCAAAAAAGAGTCAGAAGATCATCATATGGGTTGCAGTTATGCATGCCTCTGCAGGGTCCCAGAGACAACCAAAGTAGATACAAGCCCAGCTATTGGTTCTTCTGAGGGCTACAGAGAACCCACAGGTTCTATGGTCATGGCAGATGGCTCTGGAGTTCAGTGCCATGTCAGGTGGCCTTACTTTGGACTTTGTGTTCCTGGGTGTGATGGAGTTGGATTCAGATATGATCTTTCTACACAGGCCTTTTCTGTTACTTTTACCAGACCTGTGGTTAGCTCTGGGTTTGGTGTATACTCAGGGGACCTGAATTTCTGGACTGTCCATGTGATGCCCATGCCATAAGCCTCAACAGACTTGCAACTCCTACCCTCCAGTTTATTGGACTTACTCCAGCTAGCTAACAGGGAGATGACGAAATTCACCAGGGAGCCAAGAGTGCCTACACCTATAAGCAGGAGAATTGCATCCATCAGCCATTTGGAATCTAAGGCCCCTCTCGATATAGAGGTGGAGTGGTCATCACCATCCCATGGTCCACAGGATGGAGAAATAGAGTATGAATTACAGTGGACTGATTGATATTTTACTATGGAACTATTGTGATTAATAATGGAAGAAAATGTAGCATTGATGTGGAGAAAGTGGTCACAGTAACTTCTAAGGGTAGGGAGAGGGAAGAGGAGATATGTGGGGGCATTTTCAGGACTTGAACTTGTCCTGGGTGATACTGCAGGGACAGATGTGGGACATTGTATGTCCTGCCATGGCCCACTGTGTGGACTGGGGCAAAATGTAAACTATAATATAAAACCATTATCCATGTGATGCTCCAAAATATATTCTCCAAATGCAATGAATGTCCTATGATTATGTATGAGTTTGTTGATATGGAAGGAGTGGGGTGAGGGGAGTGGGGATATGTGGGGACCTCATACTTTTTTAATGTATCATTTAAAAATGAAAAGAAAAAATGAGGAATTCAAGTGTTGGAGAAGATGTTGAGGAATGGGAACCCTCATCCACCGCTGGTGGGAATGTGAAAGGATCAGCCATTCTGGAGGACTATTTGGCATTTCCTAAAAATAGTAGCTATAGATTTGCCATACAGCCCAGTAATTCCACTGCTGAGTATATACACAGAGGAACTGAAAACAAGTACATGAAATGATATACGAACACCAATGCTCATAGTAGCTTATTCATATTGCCAAATGTTGGAATCAACCCAAATGCACATCAGATTAATAGATAAACAAAATGTGGTGTATATACCATGCAATACTACTCTTTTTTAAGAAGGAATACTGTTCTAACACAGGGGATAACATGAATATATCTTGAGGACATTATGTTGAATGAAATAAGCCAGGCTTTGAAGGATATATACTACATCACCCCTATGATATGAATTAACAAATCAAGCTTTCTCAGAGAGCTAGAATATGGATGCTAGGCTTACAGGAAATAAGGGGGGAGGAAGTTTGTGAGCTGATGCCTACACAGGTGAAATCTATGATAAAGTGGAGATAAGTTGTTGTGCAGTGAAGGGATAAGATCGATGCATAGGGATGTTATTGGGTGGGGTTTTGCAGACTTGAGGGAGGTTAGGGTTGGGAGGATGGGTCAGATGGTACATGGAATTGGGGATAGGTTTTGGGGAGAGCGGGTGAACATGGGAGCATGTCAGGTACTTGGTTGAAACTATAATGTTGAGAAAACTCTTTTGAAAATATAACTAGGAAGGTTTATTTGCTCAAGGTATTTCATGGGGGCATCTGGCACAAGGTGTACCTTAGGAAGACTTCTAGGGAGTGTGTGAGTGTTCCCCTGTCATATTTTTTAATAATAGTGGGTAGGGACACCTACAATGAGTGAGAAGGTGTTGTATCCCCATCCTGGGAAGGTCTGAAGTTCTCAAACAGAAGGGAGGTTGTCTCTCGAGAACATGGGAGGCTCCCAAAGGGCATGGATAGACTAGCGTGTCAAGCTCTCAGCACCGCTGCAATTATCTATGAATCCTGTCCTTCAAGCTGTGAAGCTTGGTTGTGAGCCCGAAAGGGGAGTGGGAGAGAGTAATAGTATAGAAGGAAGAAGGGGAAACCAGGGGGGGAATGAAAGTGTTCCAAAAGGTAGTGCAATGATGGATATAAGTCATGTTAAATTTCACAGAAAATGTATAAAATTGTATAGTCTAAAATGTAAACCATAATGTAAATAATAATGTAAATAAAAATTCAGAAAATTGTACAGTCTAATATATAAATCATAATGTAATTCATAGTGGAACCATGGTTAGTAGCCTTGTTTCAATATCTGTACATCACCTGTAGCAAATGTTAACATCCACATGAAAAAGGTCACATGGGAGTCCCCTGTATTGTATATGTGACTTTACTGTGGTCAAAACTTTTTATAAGACAAATTTAAAACTTAAAGGTTGTAGACACTGAGGAAGGAATGGAAGAGATTGCCTTGCCGTTGTGCATGCAGGGGAAAACTTATTACTATGATGAAAAGCAAAACATCAAAAACAAAGTTTTATGATATTTTTCACTTTTTAATACTCCAATTTATTTTTTACTTTACTGTGTTTTTTTAAAAATTATTATGTATTCTATTTCTAATCTTTAAACCTGTCAATACTATTTCCTTTTCCTAGTCATTGAATTTGGCAATATATTAGGCTTCATTTTGATGAAGTTTTGGAACAAAGAGGAGTCCAACTATAGCAGGAGAGGAGCACTGGTATGGGGTGTCATTGATGCGGGATGCATGGGTTGGAGGGAGTTCTCCAGGGCATGCGTATAGAGTATATATAGATACATTTGGATGTTTGTTGGTTATTGTCATAGTGGCTAGAGTTACACATGACAACTGAGGGAGTTCTGAGTTTCCATCCTAGGGAGCTCTGTCACATTCCCCAATGGAACAGCAACAATCCCCCAAGTGCAAGGATAAAACCAGTGAGGAAGGATGGTCAAATGATGGGCCCCTGATATTGATGACTATGCTTATGAGCCTGTGTGCCTGAAATTTGAACTAAGCCTAGAGCTGCAGGGTGCCTAAGTGTTACTTCCTGAGAGCCTCCATGTTGCTCAAATGGGGTACTCTCTAAGCCAAACTCAGCATTTAAATGCATTACCTTCTCCCCAGCATGGGTTAAACTCCCAGGTATGAGCCTCCCTGGCCCTAAGGGATTACTACCATCAACAGCTGGTGATGCAACTACAAAAAGACCTTGAATAGAAGGGGGAAATGGTAAAGACAAATGAGTTCACATGGCTAAGAGACATCAAAGTGAATAGGACATCTTCAGATGAGTCATGTTTATGCAAGTCTCAGCAGGATCCCAGGGATAACCAAATTAGATCCAACCTCAGGTACTGATGTTTCTGAGGGCTATCGAAACACACATGTTATACAGTCATGACAGATGGCTCTGGAGTTCATTTCCTCACCACTGGGCCCTGCTTTGAAATTTGTGCTCCTGAGTGTGATGGAGTTGAATTCAGATGTGACCTCTCTACACATGTCTCTTCTGTCACATTTACTGAACCTCTGATTGGTACTGGTGTTTGTTTTTGCTCAGGAGATGAATCTCTGGACTGTCCATGTGCCAGCTGGGCCTCAGCAGAGTTGCAACACCTGCTGTCCAGGTTGTTGGACCTTCCCAGATCAGTTGACAGGGAGGTGAGGATGGTCAACCACCACACCAGGGAACCAAGAATGTTTATATCTACAAGCAGGAGAATCACATCCATCAGCCATGTGGGATCTAAGCCTCCTCTCAATTTAGCAGTGTACTGGACATCTCCATCCCAGGGTCCACAGGATGGAGGAATAAAATATGGTTTGGAATGGGCTTACTGATATTCTACTATAGAACTGTTGTGACTCTAGCAATGGAAGAAATTTTATCATTGATATGGAGGTCATGGCCACAGAAGTTGCTGAGGCAGGGAGAGGGAAGAATAGGTGTGATTTGGGGCATTTTTGTGACTTGGAGTTGTGCTGAATGATACTGTAGGAACAGATGCAGTATATTTTATATGTATGAACTACAATGTAGCTTTGGTCCATGTGGTGTGGCAGTGTCCCGGGGTCTTTTCTCCAGATGAAATTAATGTTCCTTACTGATGAAAGGTGATGTTTTGAAGCTGAAATCAAGAAAACCATTCTATTTACAATAGAATCTATAAGAAGAAAATACATAGGAATAAATTTAACCAAGGAGGTAAAAGTCTTGTTCAGTAAAATCTACAAAACATTGAAGCAGGTATTTACAGCAGATTTAAATACATGAAAACTATCCTGTTCATGGAATGGGAACCTGAATATTTCTAACATTCAAATAGTGATGTAGATATTCATTGTAATACCTATCAATCAAAATCCCAGAAGTCTTTTTCTGTAGAAGTGTAAAAGCTGATGCTCATATAGATTAGCAAGGGGTCCCAAATAACCAAAAAATTTTTTCTAAAAAGAAGGAAAAATGTTGAAGGACTCTCATTAACTTATTTAAAACATAATACAAAGAAGCAGTAATTAAGATATTGTGGTATTGGCATAAAGATAGACATATAGACCAAAAGAATGGCTCATTTAACTAGTGCAAACCCACTCATATAGCAGAAGATACTCTCCAGGCACAGCGGGACCCAAATGCCCCCAGACCAGCTAAATTATAGGTGGAGTTTCCACAAGTGGACGAGGCAAGCTGAAAAGTCGATGGGCTACCATCCCCACCCAGAATCACACTCTAAGTGAAGGCATATCATTACAGGAAGAAAGGGCCACTGCCTCTCCTCCAAGCTCCAGTGCAGTGGCAGAGTTTCTTTTCAGGGAATTCACCAGGTCATAATGACTGAAGGCTCCATATCTCATCTAAGGGGTGGCTGACTAGAGTAGATCTGGGAAAATGATTGTGTTAGTTTCCTAGGTGTAGTATTGCAAAATACAATTCCTTGGTTCCTAAAAACAACAGGTGGGGAATTCTTATTTTCTTCTTCCTAATTAATCTCAGTGGCTGACAATCTTTGGAATTCCATTACTGTTAGCTGCATAACTCTGTCTTTTTCTCTCTCTTCAAATGGATTTCCTACCACTATGTCAGTGTCTATGTATCTTCTTCACTTCTCAAAAGGATATCAGTCATATTGGATTAGGAATCACATTGATTCAGTATAAACTCATCTCTATTAGAGTGCATCTTCAAAGTTCTTATTTCCATGTCTAGTGGCATTGACAGGGTGCTGGGGCTTAGGGTTTCAACACATCATTCTTTTTTATTTTTAGCAAATATTTTATTGACTTTTTTAAAGATACATAGATCACAAAAAATGTTACATTAAAAAATATAAGAGGTTCCCATATACCCCACTCCCAACCCAACCCCCACTCCTCCCACATCAAAACCTTTCTTTTTTTATTTTTTATTTTTTTTAATATTACATTCAAGAAATATGAGATCCCCATATACCCTCCACCTCCCTCACCCCACTCCTCCCCCCATAACAACAATCTCCTCCATCATCATGAGACATTCATTGCATTTGGTGAATACTTCTCTGAGCACTGCTGCACCTCATGGTCAATGGTCCACATCATAGCCCACACTCTCCCACATTCCACCCAGTCAAAACATCATTTTGAGTATACTGATGAACCCTTAACAAAATTTAAGTTGAGGCGAGAACATTGGAGATCTTGGTGATACTGTAGGAGACTGCTAGCTACGAGATACTAAAAACAATCATAATGTAGAATACATAGATATATAATAGAGAGTAAAAGGAATGGCATAGTTAAAGATCTCCTGGGGACAAGCAAGGCCCAAAGCCTGACAAAGCATTCTCCTTTATCTACTTTAACTGGATAAGACTGTAGTACAATATACGCCCCCAGGCATTCTCAAAACCAACAGAACAGCCATTTGTCATAGTTGGAAATTAGCAACTGAATGTGATATAAATAGAGGCAGACCACCAATAAGCTTATAGGAGATCAGCAAAAGACAGCCCAGAGAGCCCAGCTAAACTCAAAGCCACCTCTGGTGATTTGGAGGCTGTGTATAAGCCCAAAACTGTGTCCTCTGTGGAGTAATACCAGAAGAAAAACTGAGGAGGAAAATATGCCATTTAATAGTATAGCCAATTCACCATGCGAAAAATAATAAGAGAAAGAGCAACAATTTCCAGAGGGAGGTTTTATCCAGAATTGCTACATCATATTGTCTAAAATATGCAGATTTCAAAAAAATATGAGACATACAAAGAAATAGAAATGAGTAGGTATAAGAGTCTTACACCTGGAAATAGTAGACAAGTGATACTGAATTTCAGGGGGCTCAGCATTTTGACTTAACAAATACTTCGAACAGCAATTATAAGCATGTTTAGAAAAATAAAGGAAATCCAAATTGATGATTTAAAGAAAGTTGTGATTACAATGTCCCATCAAGCAGAAAATAACAATAAAAATTAAAAAAATATTTTGGGATGGTGATAGCAACTCTGTAAATGGGAGAGGGTTTAGATTCCATGGGACAGATGGATGGAACTATCTCATTTGCAATTGCAGACACTCTGTTCCTTGTGACTGGTGTTGTTCATCATCATCTCCTTGTTAGTTATTCTGTATGACTCCACTGAACTGGAGAGTAGGTGCTGCAACTCTGCTGAAATTAAGGGCTCAACTGTCACATGAGCAGACTAAAGATTTAAGTCTCTGGTACATATATTTAACAAGGATAGTTCTAATTATAGGTTCAAACAAAAGGGGCAGAAGAGCCATATGTAAGGAAATGATAGGGGAATGAACAATGGACTAAAGTAGATATTATTATTCTATTATAGACATTATTATTCTAGCAATAAGAGAACTTTTATCATTGGTATAAAGGCAGTGACCACCAGAGGTTCAGAGAGGAGGGAGAGGGAAGAATAGGTATAATATGGGGGCATTTTGGGGGTGTTGGAATTGTCTTGTATGATGCATATTTTGTCATAACCTACAAAATTTTGTGGGATAGAGCATAAAGTATTGCTTCAATATGCAATTGCAATGCTTCAATATGTGTTCATCAATTGTAACAAATATACCATACTAATGAAAAATTTTGTTAATGTATGAAAGTGTGTGTGGAGAGAGTGGGGCATATGAGTATCCCCTATATTTTTATGTATTGTTTATGTAAAAAGCTTCTTTAAAAATTAAAAATAATTAAAAATATTTTAAAGGAACCAAATGAAATTCTATAGTAAAAAGTACAAAAACAGAACTGAAAATTTTACTGAAGGGAATGAAAAGTAAATTTGCTGTGGTAAAAAATCAGAGAACCTGAAGATATATTGACAGAGATTATGCAATCTGAAAAAAAGAGATACTAAAAATTGACAAAAATCAAATGTGGTCTCAGAGAAATGTGGGGTACCATTAAGTCCTTTAATATTTGTACATTGGGAATGCCAGCAGAAGAAAAAGAGAGAAGTCCAGAAAAATATTGGGTGAAATAATGGCTGAAACCATCTTATATTTGAACAAAAATCATTAATCTATCATATCATTGAGAAGCTCAACAAAATCCTAGTAGGATTAGCATATAGAGTTTCTACATCTAGACATATTAGTCAAAATGTTGAAATTGAAAAACAGAGAAAATCTTAAAAAGAGGAAGAGGAAAACAATTCCTCATGCAAAGGGGAAGTCCAATAAGATTAACAGCTGAATAGTAACCAGAAGCAATGGAGGCCAGAAGAAAGTGAGATGAAGTATTTAAGGTAAAGAAAGGAGAGCTGTCCACCATGTATCCTATATCTACCAAAACATTTTTAAAAATAAGAAATAAAGGTACTTGCAGTTTAGAAAATTCAAGTGGAGACAGTGGACCCTGGAGTTGTTGAAGGCAGGAAGAGGGAAAAAGTGGTGTAATATGGGGGCAGTTTGGGACTTAGAGATGTCCTCAAGGATATTGCAGGAACAGATGTAGGGCATTATATATCCTGCTATAACCCACTGAATGGCCTGGGGGAGCATGTAAACTACAATATAAACTATAATCCATGCAGTGTAGCAGTGTTCCAAAATGTATTCACCAAATGCAATGAATGTGCCATACTGATGGAAGAGTTTGCTGATATGGAGGAGTGGGGGTTGTGGGGAGTGGGGTATATGCGAAGCTCATACTTTTAAAGTAACATTTTTTGTGATCTATGTATCTTTAAGAAAAGAGAAAAAATTAAAAAGAAAAAGAACAAACTAATACTAAAATAACAAAGATTAGAGCAGAGCTAGATGAAGTCATAAGCGAGAAAACAATAGAAAAATTAAACAGAAACAAAAGCTAGTTCTTTGAGAAAATTAATAAAATTGACAAACCCTTACCTAGACTAATTAAGAAAAAAAGAGATAAGATGTAAATACATGAAATAAGAAATGAGGAAGGGGTATCACGATTGACCCCCCACAGAAATAAAGAGTATCATAAAGGGTATTTTGAAAAATTGTATGAGGGATAGTTTAGAGGAAATGGATAAATCTAGAAACACACAATGAGCCTATATTGATGAAAGAAAAAATTGAACTCAACAAAATAATCAAAAGTAATAAGATTGAATTAGTCATCAAAAAACTCCCAATTAAGGAGAGGCTAGGGCCAGATGACTTTACAGATGAATTCTACCAAACATTCTGGAAAGAACAAACACCAATTCTGCTTGTACTCTTACAAAAAGTAAAAGAGGAGGGAACATTGCATATCTCATTCTGATGCCAACCTCACCTTAATTCCAAAGCCAAAGAAAGATGTCACAATTAAATAAAACTATCTACCATACTCTCTAATGAACCTAGATGCTAAAATACTCAAAAAAACCTTGCTAATTGTATTCAACAATACATCAAGTCTAATTATACACCATGACCATGTGGGTTTCATCCCTAGCATGCAAGGATGATTCAACATAAGAAAATCAATGTAACACACCACATAAACAGATCAAAACAAAAGAACCACATCGCCATCTCCATAGATGCAGAAAAAGCATTTGACATATTACAAAACAATTTTACCTTTCAAAAGAGAGTAATAGAAGGAATCTTTCTGAACATGAGAAAGGGTTTATTTGAAAAACCCACAGCTAACGTTTTCTTCAGTGTTGAAATCCTAAAATCTTTCCCTCTAAGACCTGGAAAAAGACAAGGATGCTCACTTTCATCTCTCTTATTTAACAATGTGCTCAAAGTACCTGTTCAAGCACTTAAGCAAGGAAAAGATATAAAAGGCATCCAAAATGGAAAGTAAGAAGTAAAAATTTCACTATTTGCAGATGACATGATCCTATATGTAGAAAGCCCTGGGAAATCTACAACAAACCTTCTAGAGATTATATATGAATTCAGTAAATTCACAGGTTATAAGATCAATGTGCAAAAGTCAGTAGCATTTCTGTACACCAATAATGAGCAGTCTGAAATGGAATCAAGAAAATAATCTGATTTACAATAACAACCAAAATAATTAAATACCTAGGAATAAATTTAACTAAAGATGTAAATGACTTATATACAGAAAACTACACAACATTGCAAAAGGAAATCAAAGAGGACTTAATTAAATTGAGTAATATTTTCTGTTCATGGATACGAAGACTAACATCATTAAGATGACTATCCTACCCAAAATGATTCACAGAATTAATGCAATCCCAACAAAAATTACCACATGTTTTACTGATCTGGTGATGATAACTATGAAATTTATTTGGATGAACAAGATGCCCCAAATATCCAAAGACATACTGAAAAAGAAAAATGAAATTGGAGGAATCATGCTACCTCACTTTGATACATACTTCAAAGCTACAGTAGTTTAAACTGCATGATATAGGCACAACAATAGACATATATTAACCAATGGGACCAAATTGAGGGTTCTGATATAGATCATTGCATATACAGTCAACTAATATTCAACAAGGCACCATGCCCATTCAACTGGGAGAGAATGACCTCTTCAACAAAAGGTGGTTGGAGAACTGGATATCCATACCCAAAAGAATGAGAAAGGAACACAATCTCATACTTTATTCAAAAATCAATTCAAGATGGATCAAAGATCTAAATATAAGAACCAAGACCATAAAGATCTTGGAAGATAAGCTAGAGAAGCATCTTCAAGATCTTGTATTAGGAAATCCTTTCATGAACTTTACATCCAAAGCACAAGCAACAAAAGAAGAAACAGATAAATGGAACCATCTCAAAATTTAAAACTTTTGCACCTCAAAGGAGTTTATCAATAAAATGAAGAAGCATCCTACTCAATGGGAGAAAATATTTGGTAAACATATATTTTATAGGGGCCTAATACCAGCATGTATAAAGATATCCTACACCTTGAAAATAATACAACCCATTTAAAAAATGGGAGAGTAAATTAAATAGACACTTCTAAAAGTAGAAATACAAATGGATAAATATCAAGTACATGAAGGGAAGTAGCTGTGGCTCAATCAGATGAGCTCCTCTCTACCATATGGGAGGCCCTCAGTTCACAGAGTGCCACCTGGCCTGCACATGCCACGGAGAGCTGACTCAGCAAGGTGATGCAACAAAAAGAAGGGAGAGGAGTAGGAGCACAGAAGAACCTGCAGGGAATGGACACAGAGCATAGACAGCAAGCAAACCACAAGGGGGGAAGGGGAAATAAATAAATACACAGAAAAATGTACAGCAAATGGACACAGAGAGCAGACTGCACACACACACACACACACAAAGTAGCAAAGGGGGGGATAATAAAAAATACGAGAAAAGATGCTCAACATCATTAGTCTATTGAAATGCAAATCAAAACTACTATGAGATATCATCTTACACCCATTAGATTGGTGGCACTTACACAGAGGACTACAAGTGTTGGAGAGGATGTGGGGGAAAGAGAACACATTCACTGCTGGTTGGAATGTAGAATGGTACAGCCTTTGTGGAGGACAGTTTGGTGGTTCCTCAGGAAGCTAACTATAGAACAGCCAAATGATCCAGCAATCCCACTACTGGGTATATATGCAGAAGAATTGAAAGCAGGGACACGAACAGATACAGTATTGTCAAAGTTTGGAAACAACCCAAATGTCCATCAACAGATGAATGGATAAATTGTGGTATATATGGACAATGGAAACTTAGTGGTAAGAAGGAATGCCATGTTAACACATGGGATAGCATGGATGAATCTTGAAGACCTTATGTTGTGTGAAGCAAGGCAGGCACTGAAGTAAAATATTACATGGCCTCACTCATATGAATTAAGCAAATTGAGCATCCTTGCAGAGCTAGAGTCTGGAAGATAGGTGTACAAGAAACCAAAAGGGAGAAGAAAGTTGTGAGCCAAATCCCTTATGGGCAAAAACTCCGATAAGTTGGAATTGTGAAGTTGTGCAGTGGATGGGCATAAGAGAGGTGCAATGACGCTATTAGTTTCAGAGGTGCTGGTTTGGGAGGGGAGTAGGTGAGAAGCATGGGTTGGGCTGTCCATGGAACTGGACTTGGGGAGGGAATAGGTGAGTTCTGGGGATTTTCAGATATGTGGTTGAAAATACAACTTTGGGAATGTTCTTATGGAAAATGTGGCAGGGCAGAGTTATTGGTTTAGTGTGTTGATGTGGGAGACATATCACACAGGGTGCACCTGGGGCTGGCCTCTAGGGAGTTTGTGAGTGCTCATTTTGTCATAGTGGATAGTATCAGTGGGTGGAGACACAATTAATTATGGGGAAGATGTTAGATTCTCATTCTGGGGAGTCCTGCTATGTTCTCAAATAAAGGGGCTGGAGTCTCTTGAGAGCATAAGCGTACCTAATAGGGGAAGATAGCCCAATATGTCAAGCCCTCATTGTTGTTGCAAGAAACTATGAGTCTTATTCTTCAAGGAGTGAAATTTAGTGGTTGTCATGGGTCCTGAGGGGAGGGAGAAGGAAGAATAGAAAGATGTAATATGGGTCATTTTGGGGTGATGGAATTGTACTTCATGACCTTGCAAAGATAGATACATGTTAAATTTCATCAAAATTTATAAAAAATATATGGTACAAAATGTAAACCATACTGTAAATCATTGGCCATGGTTAGTAGTAGTGTTTCAATATTTGTACATCGATTGCAACAAATATACCAGCCACATGTAAAATGTTATTAATACGGGAAAGGGGAAAATTGGAAGGATGTCAGGTATATATTCTGTATGTGACTTTTCTTTAAGCTAAAGCTTCTTTGAAGACAAAATGAAAACAAAAGTACACTGGGGGAGTAAATGGAAAAGTCACTATACCTAGAAGACAACAGATCTTAAAGTGATGAAAGACATAATGTCAAAAATTTTATTTTAAATATATTTTTCATTATTTTTTATTATTCCAAGTTTTGAAAAGTTTTTTGGTATTTTATTTCTTATTTTTAAAACTATCATTATTTCATTTTCTTATTAATTGTATTTGGTTATTTCTTGGCCTCGTTTTTGAAGAAACTTTGGATTACAGAATGGTTACAACTATGACAGTGTGGAAACTTGGCATGTCCGTGATGGGGGATACATGAGATAAAGTTCACCTGGGGCATACCTATAGCCATATAAATGAGTTCAAGTGTTCATAGGGCATTGCCATGGTGGGTGGAGGTTCACACAATAACTGGAAGAACGTAAAATTCCCATCATGGAGAGTTCTGTCACATTCTCTAATAGGACAGCACAAATTCCCCAATCATATGGGCAGTGACTAGTGAAGGAGGATGATCCATTGATGGGCCATTGATATTGATGTGTCTGTACTTTCTCCTGAGAGCCTCTTTGCTGCCTCAAATGTAGCCTTTCTCTAAGCTGAACTCAGCATATAAATGCATTAACTTCCCCCCAGCAAGGGACATGACTTCTGGGGATGAGGCCCCTGCCACCAAAAGATTGGTACCAAGCACCAACTAACAATGCAACTGGAAAAAGACCTTGACCAAAAGGGGATATATTAAAGACAAATAAGTTTATATGGCTAAGAGGCTTCAAAATGAGTTGAAAGTTCATTCCAAAGGTTATGCTTATGCACTTCTCAGCAGTATCTCTTTGACAGCAAAATGAATACTACCCCAAATAGTGCAGGCTCCTGAGGGCTCTAGAGACATCCAGCCTCTTTAGGAAGGGCAGACAGCTCCAGAGTTTGGCACCATGCCATAGGTTCTACTTTGGAATTTATGCTCCCCAGTGGGACAGAGTCAAATTCAGCTCTTTGCCCCTTCTATTTGAACCTATATTTAGTACTAGAATTGATAGGTGTGTGTCCAAGAGTCCTATATCTTTGGGCTGTCCGTGTGCCAGTTGGGCCCTGAATCCCAGCAAGCATTGCAACACCTACTCTTCAGCTGAATGTACTTACCTAGAAAAACTAACAAGGAGATGATGATGGGCAAAGACAATCCCAAGGAACAGAGAGTGCTTTCAACTGCAAGCAAGATAGTTCCAACCATTGGTGCTATGGGATCTAAGGCCCATCTCAATTAGAGGCAGGGTGAACATCACCTTCACAGAATCCTCAAGACTGGGGAATGAACAATGGACTAGAGTAGATTTACTGGTATTCTATTATAGACATTGTAATTCTAACAATAGAAAAACTGTTATTGATGTGGAGTCAATGGCTACCAGAGGTTCTGAAGTAAGGGAGATGTAATTTGGGGACATTTTTGTGACTTGGGATTTGTGCTGAATGAAATTGCAATTACAGATACAAGCCTTTATATATATATATATAGTCATAACTTGCAAAATTGTGCAGGGGAGAGTATAAACTACAATGTAAGCTATAATCCAAACTTAGTGGCAATGTTCCAAAATGGATCCATCATTTGTAACAAATGTATCATGCTAATGAAAGATGTTGATGTGGAAAATGTGGATGGAATAGGGAATGTGGTGTGTGGAAATCCTCTATATTTTTATATGACATTTATGTTACCTATTTTTTTTCCCAAATTCTACTCAATTTATTCATTTTTTTAAAAAAATATTACATTAAAAAAATATGAGGTCCCCATTCACCCCCACTGCTCCCACCCCACCACTCCCCCCACAGTAACACTCTCCCCAATCATCATGACACATCCATTGCATCTGGTGAGTACATCTCTGGGCATCCCTGCACCCCATGGCCTGTGGTTCACATCATAGCCCACACACTTCCAAGTTCCATCCAGTGGGCCATGGGAGGACATACAATGTCCAGAAATTGTCCCTGGAGCACCACCCAGGACAACTCCAAGTCCCCAAAATGCCTCCAAATCTCATCTCTTCCTCCCATTCCCCACACCCAGCAGCTACCATGGCCACTTTTTCCACACCAATGCCACATTTTCTCGATTATTAACCACAATAGTTCATGAATAGGATATCATTAAGTCCACTCTAATCCTTACTGTATTCCTCCTTCCTGTGGACCTTGGCTTGGTTGTGTCCATTCCACATCTATGTCAAGAAGGGATTTAGATTCCACATGGATATAGGATGCAATCCTCCTGCTTTCAGTTGTAGCCACTCTAGGCTCCATGGTGTGGTGGTTGTCATTCTTCAACTCCATGTTAGCTGAGTGGGGTAAGTCCAATAAATCAGAGTGTAGGAGCTGAAGTCTGTTGAGGCTCAGGGCCTGGCTATCATATTGTCAGTCCAGAGATTCAAATCCCCTAGATATATCTTAAACCACAGCATGAACTACAATTCCAGTAAAGTAGCAGGAAAGACTTGTGAAAAGAGATCCCATCTGAGTCCAGTTCCATCACGCAGAAACACTGGCTCCAAAGAAGGGCCAACTGACATGGCAGTAAACCCCATCTGCCATGACCATAGAACCTGTGGGTCTCTTTAGCCCTCAATAGGACCAATACCTGGGGTTGTATCTACTTTGTCTGTCTCTGAGACTCTGCTCAGATGTGCATAAGGGCAATCCTTCTGACAACCTCCAGACTCTTTTTTAGAGACTCATAGCCATATGTACTCATTTGTCCTTTCCATTTCCCCCTTACTTTAGGTCAAACAGCATTTTTTACTCCTGTTATTATATGTAGACAGGGATATTCTGCTGGTCCGCATTGAACCTTTCATTCAAGGTCATTTTCTAGTTACATCATCAGCTGGTATTTGGTAGTGATCCCTCGGTGCCAGGGAGGCTCATCCCCGGGTGTCATGTCCCACACTGGGGTGAAGATATTGCATTTACATGCTGAGTTTGGCTTCGAGACTGGCCACATTTGAGTAACATGGAGGCTGTCAGGAGGGAACTCTTAGGCACAGTGCTGATTTAGGCCTTGTTCTTATTTCTGTTATAGGCTCACAAGCATAGTCATTAGTATCGGGGGCTCACTGTTGGACCCTCATTCCTTCCTGGTCCTTACCGTTGCACCTGGGGGACTGCCGCTGCTCCCCTAGGGACCACAACAGAGCCCCCCCCCCAGCCAGGAACCCAGTACCCCCCCAGCTGTTGTTTTTAATTCTTTCCACTCTGCGTATATCCAAATATTTCCATGCACCCTGGACACATGCCCTATATAACTCCCTGTCAACCATATATTGCCTGTCAATAACATCCCATACCAGTATTCCTCTGCTGCCATTGTTGAACCACTCTGTGATCCAAAACTTCCTGAAAAGTGAAGTCCAATATAATGTTAGATTCCCTTACTAGTAAAATGGAATATAGCGATGAGGTTAAAGGTTAGATATAGAATACCTATTGATTTGGAAAAATTCTACATCCTATATTTTTCTTTTCTTTTTTCCTAATTATTGGGCTTCTCTTCACAAGAGCCCTAGATCACAGTAATTCATATATACAATATACAGTACTCCCACATATCCATTATAAAATCTTTTCCCTTCCACAACGATAATCTTTTAACTTATTCATATCATATTTACTGAAACTGATGTACAGATATTGAGACAATAGCTTTCAAACAAGGTAACATTTGTGTTTACATTGTGGTTTATACTTTAGGCTATACAGTTTTCTAAATTTTTTAGTTATCCTATGTTTTACATTATGGTTTACATTATTAGTCTGTCGTTCCCTATATGTTTTTGGTGTAACATGGAGTTGAAGAATGTCAACCACCACACCAAGGAGCCTAGAGTGCTTACAACTGAAAGCAGTAGAATTGCATCCAGTATCCATGTGGAATCTAAGCCCCCTCTTGACATAGATGTGGAATGAACACAACCAAGGCAAGGTCCACAGGAAGGAGGAATACAGTAAGGATTAGAGTGGACTTAATGATATTCTATTCATGAACTATTGTGGTTAATAATCGAGAAAGTGTGGCATTGGTGTGGAAAAAGTGGCCATGGTGGCTGCTGGGGGCGGGGAGTGGAAGAGATGAGATGTGGAGGCATTTTCGGGACTTGGAGTTGTCCTGAGTGGTGCTGCAGGGACAATTGCTGGACATTGTATGTCCTCCCATGGCCCACTCGATGGAATGTGGGAGAGTTGGGCTATGGTGTGGACCATAGGCCAAGGGGTGCAGTGATGCCCGGAGATGTACTCACCAGATGCAATGGATGTGTCATGATGATTGGGGAGAGTGTTACTGTGGGGGGAGTGGTGGGGTGGGAGCAGTGGGGGTGAATGGGGACCTCATATTTTTTTAATGTAATTTTTTTTAAATGAATAAGTAAAATTTTAAAAAAAGACAACAGAAAAGCAAAAAATATATATATATGAAAATATAGTGTGCAATAAGTGTACAAAACAAACAAAGAAACAGGAAATCATGGCTTTCCAAAAGAAGATAAAAATCCAGAAAAATCCAATACAGAAAATCAGAATGTTAAGGTAGCAAAGACTTTTTAAAAATTAATTAAAAACATTCAAGGAGAAGAAATAATCAGTGAACAAGGCAATTGAAATGAATCAGGCTGATGAGAAGAAAGAAAACAAAGTATTATAAAAAGTGAAACTAGCCTGGCACCTCCTACAAAGATGAGCATGATGAAAGTTCAAAAAGGAAAAGAGAGAAAGGGGCAGAAGGGAGGGTAAAAAACAATGACAGATCAGGAAAAAGACAAGGAGGCCCACTCTCACCCCTTCTATTTAACATTGTCTTAGAAGTACTTGCTCGAGCACTGACGCAAGAACCAGATATAAAAGGCATTCAAATTGGAAAGAAAGAAGTCAAAATTTCATTATTTGCAGATGACATAATCCTATACATAGAAAACCCTGAGAGGTCTACAACAAAACTTCTTGAACTCATAAATGAATTAGTAAAGCCTCAGGTTATAATTTCAATGCAAAAAAAAAATCAGTAGCATTTCTGTACACCAATAATGAGCAAGCTCAGGAGGAAATCAAGAAACAAATATCATTTCCAATAGTCAATAAAAAAAACAAATACCTAGGAATAAATTTAACTAAAGATATAAAAAACTTATACACAGAGAACTACACAAGACTGTTCAAGGAAATCAAAGAAGACCTAAATAAATGGAAGAATATTCCCTGTTCATGGATAGGAAGACTAAATATTATTAAGATGTCTATCCTACCAAAACTGATCTACACATTCAATGCAATCCCAATAAAAATCAACACAGCATTCTTTAAGGAACTAGAAAAACTATGAAATTTATTTGGAAAGGAAAGAGTCCTCGAATAGCCAAAGACATATTGAAAAAGAAAAAGGAAATTGGAGGAATCACACTACCTGACTTCAAAATATACTACAAAACTACAGTAGTGAAAACAGTATGGTATTGGCACAAGAAGAGACAAACAGACCAATGGAACTGAATTGAGAGTTCTGATATAGAATCTCATATATATAATCATATAATATTTGATAAAGCCATTAAACCCTCTCAACTGGGAGAGAATGGCCTATTCAACAAATGGTGCCTGGAGAACTGGATATCCATATGTAAAAGAATTAAAGAGGATTACCATTTCACACCTTACAGAAAAATCAACTCAAGATGGATCAAACACCTAAATATAAGAGCCAAGACCATAAAGACTTTAAAAGCACTGTAGGGAAGCATATACAAGACCTGGTAATAGGAAATGGCTTCATGAACTTCACACAAAAAACATGAGCAGCAAAAAAAACAGATAAATGGGACCTCCTCAAAATAAAGCCTTCTGCACCTCAAAGGAGTTTGTCAAGAAAGTGAAAAGGGAGCCTACACAATGGGAGAAAATATTTGGTAACCATATATTGGATAGGAGTCTTATAACCTGCATATATAAAGAACTCCTATATCTTGAAAATAAAAAGACAAACAACCCATTTAAAAAATGTGAAAAAGATTTAAACAGACACTTCTCCAAAGAAGAAATACAAATGGCTAAAAAGCACATGAAAAAATGCTCCAAATCTCTAGCTATCAGGGAAATGCAAATCAAAACTACAATGAGATACCATCTTACTCCCATAAGATCGGCAGCTATGAAAAAAACAGAAGACTACAAATGCTGGAGATGATGTGGAGGAATGGGAACACTCATCCACTGCTGGTGGAAATGCAGAAGGATCCAAACATTCTGGAGGACAGTTTGGCAGTTTCTCAAAAAACTAACCATAGATTTGCCATATGACCCAGGAATTCCACTGCTGGGTATATACCAGTAGAACTGAAAATAAGGACACAAATCAATATATACACACCAATGTTCATAGCAGCATTGTTCACTATTCCTAAAAGTTGGAATGAACCCAAATACCCATCAACAGATGAATGGATAAATAAAATGTGGTATATACATACAATGGTCACTACTCAGCTTTAACAACAAATACACTACAAACACACGTGATAACGTGGATGAATCTTGAGAACCTTATGTTGAGTGAAGCAACCCAGGCATTGAAGGACAAATACTACATGACCTCAATGATATGAAATAAGTAAACCAAGCTGCCTCAGAGAGCTAGAGACTGGATGATAGGCTTACAGGAAATCAGGGGGTAGAGGAAGGAGGTAAGCTGACATCTACATGGGTGAAATCTATGATAAGCTGGAGGTAAGTATTTGTACAAGGAAGGGATAAAATGGGGGCATATGGTTACCTTTGTGTGGGGCTTTGTGGGCTTGAGGAGGGCTAGGGATGGGAGGATGGGTAATATGGCCCAAGAAATTGGGGGGAGTGTGGGACAACATATGAACATAGGAGATTGTCAGGTATTTGGTTGAGAGTATAATACTGAGAAAACTTTTTCAAAAATATGTAATTAGGAAAGTTACCTCTTTAAGATGCTTAAAGGGGATAATCTGACACAGGACAGGCTCCTAGGGAATACGTGGATGCTCGTTTTGTCAAAGTGGGTTATATCATTGGATAGAGACCCATATAATGAGAGTGAAGCTATACCCACATCCTGGGGAGGACTGATGCCATCAAATAGAGGGAACTGTATCTCTCAAGAGAAATGGTGCTCCCAGTGCATTAGGGCAGTTGAGCATGTCAAGCCCTCAACACTGTTGCAAGTATCTCTGAACATGGCCCTTCAATCAATGAAGATTGACTGTCATTGTGAGCCCTAAGGGGAGGGGGAAAGAGGTATTGAATAGATGGAACCAAAGTAACTGTGTGGGCAACAGAAGTGTTCCACAAGAGTACACAAGGATGGATATAAGACTTGTAAAATTACACCAAAAATATATAGGGGCCGATAGGCTAGAATGTAAATCATAATGTAAAACATAAGATAACTAAAAATTTAGAAAATTGTATAGTCTAAAATATAAACCACAATGTAAACAAAATGTTACCTTGTTTGAAAGCTATTGTCTCAATATCTGTACATCAGTTTTAGTAAATATAGTATGAATATGTAAAAAGATTATTGCTGTGGAAGGGAAAAGGTTTTAGGTTGTATATGTGGTAGTACTATATATTGTATATATGAATTACTGTGATCTAAAACTCTTGTGAAGATAAGCCTAATAATAAGAAAAAAGAAAAGAAAAAGATAGGACCTAGACACTGAGGAAAAGCCGGAAGTAGTTGCCTTGCCAATTTGCATGCAGGGAAACACTTATGCAGTGATGGAGGACAGAACATCAAAAACAAAGCCTTGGCGTTTTTTGATTTTTTTAAAAAGATTTATTTATTTATTTCTCTCCCCTCCCCCCACCCCCACCCCAGTTGTGTGTTCTCTGTGTCTATTTGCCGAATCTTCTTTGTATGTTTCTGTTGTTGTCAGTGGCACAGGAATCTGTGTTTCTTTTTGTTGTGTCATCTTGTTGTGTCAGCTCTCCGTGTGTGTGGTGCCATTCCTGGGCAGGCTGTACTTTCTTTCATGCTGGGCAGCTCTCCTTATGGGGTGCACTCCTTGGGCATGGGGCTCCCCTATGTGGGGGACACCCCTGCACGGCACGGCACTCCTTGCGTGAAACAGCACTGCACACGGGCCAGCTGCACATGGGTCAAGGAGGCCCCGGGTTTGAAGTGTGGACCTCCCAAGTGGTAGACAGACCCCAAACCACTGGGCCAAGTCCACTACCATTTTCATTTTTTGATACCCAAATTTATTTCTACCGTAATTTTTCCAAATTAATATGTATTCTATATCTAACCTTTAAACTCATCACTATATTCCATTTTACTATTAAGGGAACCTGGCATTATATTGGGCTTCACTTTTCAGGAAGTTTTGGATCACAGAAAGGTTCAACAATGGCAGCGGAGGAATACTGGTGTGGGATGTTATTGACAGGGGACACATGGTTGGCAGAGAGTTCTCCAGGGTACATAAAAATGTTTGGATATTTTCATAGTGGAAACAATTAAAAAGAACAACTGAGGGAGTGCTGAGTTCCTAGCCAGGGAAGCTCTATCACAGTCCCTAAAGGAACAGCAAAAATCCCCCAAGTGCAATGGCAAAGACCAAAAAGAAGGAAGGTCCAACAATGAGTCATTGATACTAATGACTATGCTTGTGAGCCTGTGCACCTGAAATAAGAATAAGGCCTAATGCTGCAAGGTGCCTAAGAGTTACCTCCTGAGAGCCTCTGTGTTGCTCAAATGTGGCCAGTCTCGAAGCCAAACTCAGCATGTGGATGTGCTGCTTTCCCCCCAGCATGCGACATGACTTCTGGGGATGAGCCTCCCTGGTGCCGAGGGATTGCTACCAAGTACCAGCTGATGATGTAACTAGAAAATGACCTTGAATAAAAGGGTCAACAGGGACCAGCAGAATATCTCAATCTACATATAATACCAGGAGTTAAAAATGCTTTTTGACCTGAATAAAAGGAGGAAATGGAAAGGACAAATGAGTTTATATGGCTATGAGTATCCAAAAAAGAGCCAGGAGGTTATCAGAGGGGTTGCCCTTATGCACACCTGAGCAGAGTCCCAAAGACAGATAAAGTAGATACAACCCCGGGTGTTGGTTCTTCTGAGGGCTACAGAGACCCATAGGTTCTATGGTCATGGCAGATGGAGTTCAGTGTCATGTCAGTTGGCCCTTCTTTGGAGTTTGTGTTTCTGTGTGATGGAGCTGGACTCAGATGTGATCTTTGTTCACAAGCCTCTCCTGTTACTTTTACCAGAACTGTAGTTGGTGCTTAGGTTTAATATATACCCAGGGGATCTGAATCTCCGGACTGACCATATGATATGATAGCCAGGCCCTGAGCCTCAACAGACTTCAGTTCCTACACTCTGGTTTATTGGATTTACCCCACTCAGCTAACATGGAGTTGAAGAAGATCAACCACCACACCATGGAGCCAAGAGTGGCTACAACTGAAAGCAGGAAAATTGCATCCAGCATCCATGTGGAATCTAAGCCCCCTCTTGATATAGATGTGGAGTGGACACAACCAATCCAAGGTCCATAGGATGGAGGAATAGAATATGGATTAGAGTGGGCTTATTGATAATCTATTCATGAACAATTGTGATTAGTAATCGAAGAAAATGTGGCATTGGTGTGGAGAAAGGGGCCATGGTAACTGCTGAGCATAGGGAGAGGGCAGTAGAGATATGATGTAGGAGCATTTTTGGGACTTGGAATTGTCCTGGGTGGTGCTGCAGGGACAATTATCAGACATTGTATGTCCTCCCATGGTCCACTGGATGGAACGTGGGAGAGTGTGGGCTACAATCTGGACCATTGACCATGAGGTGCAGCAGTGCTCAGAGATGTATTCACCAAATGCAATGAATATGCCACAGTGATGAAAGAGGTTGTTGATGTAGGGAGGAGTGGGATGGGGGTGGGGTGGGGAATATATAGGGACCTCGTTTTTTTGTAACATTTAAAAAACTGAGGGAAAAAAGACATGCACATACAACTTCAGGAAGCCCAGAGCACACCAAACTGGGTACTCACAAAGGAAAACATGCCCTGTCTTACATTAATCACAATATAAAGCACAAAGGACAAGAAGAGTGTTCTGAAAGTTGCAAAAGAAAAGTAGCATATTGTGGACAAGAAAGTCCCTTATCTTCGATTAAATTGAGTGCCAATTTCTCATCAGAAATCATGTAGGCAAGAAGGCAGTGTGTAGAAATATTTAAAGGACTGAAAGAAAACAACAGTCAGACAGGAATTTTATATGAGGCAAGATTCTCTATCCAAAATAATGGGAAGATTCTTGGAGTTTCCAGGGAAGATAGCAAGGTAGGGATTAACAGGCTGTACTCTTCCTCTACAAACTGTGGGAAGGTAAGAATGCTTTCCCACCAAAAGGGAAGCCAGGATTGTCATTGGGGTGACAGAAGAGGATGGCTGGAGAAGGATCCCAGCTGGGCAGTGGGGGAAAGGGAAGTTGGTCATCTGGCCCCAGAGAAGAAGGGAGCTTACCATTTGGCTACTGAGATGAAGGGCACATATCAGCTGGCCCAAAGGAAAAGGAAAACCACACAGTTGGTCCTGGTGGGGGGGGGGGGGGAATACATGCAGCTGGCCCTGAGGAAGGGGAAGTCACAAAGTTGGCCCTGGGGAATGGGTGCCATGCAGATAGCTTGAGGGGAAACTGGAGCTATTGAAGAGTGATTCCAAAAGCGGGCCAGTGATGATGTGGACCATTGACCATGAGGTGCAGAGATGCCCAGAGATGTACTTACCAAATGCAATGGATGTGTCATGATGAAGGGAGTGAGTGTTGCTGGGGGGGGGGGGGGGAGTGGTGGGGTGGGGGGGGTTGAATGGAACCTCATATAATTTTTTTAATGTAATATTTTTACAAAATCAATAAAAAAATTAAAAAAATAAAAAATAAAAAAACAAAAGCGGGCCAGTGCTCAGTCTGCTTAGGATAGGCAGAGTCAGTTGAGTCCTGCCAAAAAATTGAGGAAATTTAGCTGAGGAGAGTTTTGTGTGTTTTTTCTACTTCCTTTTTAATGGTTTTAATTTTTTTCTTCTCTATCTGGGAACTTGCAAGAGGCTGGTTTTGGGGAGATTAAATGGCAGGTAAAAGCAACTGGAGAGGAGTAGACTAGTGAGTCACTGGAGTCATGAAAGGGAAGGCTGTGGTCATTCTTTTATTTTTATTTTACTTTTGGAGAGTGACCAATTGTTCAAAACAGAAAGTCTGAGTGGAGTAATCTGGCTGGTCCTGGTGGTATGAGAACAAAATTTTTTATTCTCTTTGTTTTGTTTAACTTGTTTGCTTCTTCTTCTCTTCCTTATTCTCACTCTCCTGTTTTTCTTCTTTTATTTCTTTGCTTCCCACTTCCCTTATCTTTTATTTTTTCTTTTTCCTTCCTTTTATCACATTATTATGTAGAAATTATTTCTTTACTTTTAAAGAATTTTATGATTACAGAAAAGTTAAATAAAAATATAGGGGACTGGAGAACCAGCAAGATGGCAGTGGAGTAAGGAGCTCCTAGAGCCAGCCCCTGCTACAGGGCAGTTAGTAAACATCCAGAGGTCTCTGGAGCTAGCTGAAACACCTGTTTGGGCAGTCTAGGAATCAAGAAGAGCATCCTGCAACATAACTGAAGGAATGGAAGGAGGAAACAGCCCATCTGCAGAGAAGACTCATAAGTAGAGTGCTCCATGCCATGGAGGCCAGTGCCCATCCACCACTGGAGGCACAAGCTGCCTCAGGAGCTGTTCCATGGCTGGAATTGAAAAGGCCACTTCATGAAAATGGGGGAGGAAGAGATGGTTGGGCACCAATTTCAGCTACTGATGAGTAAATTCAGGAGGCTAAAATATAATCCTGAGAACAGCTAAGGTTTGAGCCTGTCCAAGTCAGAAAGAGGCTTGTAGCCACAATCTTAACTCCACACCTGACATGAAGGGAAGAGGAGTGACTTAAAATCACAGTACTGGTGGGGACCAGCTTCTTTCCTTCCAGATCAGATTGCAGCTCTAGCTTAGGCCCCAGAGCCACCTCAAGGAGGGGACCTGCACCAGTGTCTCCAGGAAATTATGGTCCAAGCTGTGTAGTCTGGTGATTATCTTACTTTGGCAGCCTAAGATGCAACAGGAGCTTTTCTGTGGATGGAATTGGAAGCTCCATTTCCCAAAAACAGGGAGGAGGAGACGATTTCCTGTTGATTTGGGCTACTGATTGGTAGACTCAAATGGCTAAGATATAACCCTGGGAACAGCTGGAGTATGAATCATCCCAAATTGGAAAGAAGTCAATGACTGCCATTTTGACTCTGTCCCCAGCTGTAGGGTAAGCTGGGCTGGCCAAAGAAAACCGTGATGGTAGGAACTATTTCCTTTCACCCAGATTGACCTGCAACCCTAGAGTAGCCTTCAGCCCAGCCAGTGGCAGAGAGGAGCCTAGCAGGCCCCACACCAGCCTCTCGAGGTAACTGCAGGGAACTGGTTGGCACAGACTGAAACTTGGAAGTCTATGGGGGCAACTGCAGTCACCTTGAAACTGCACTGCATAGATTGCTGCCCACACCTGAAGCTCCATCCCCACCCAAGGCAAGAGAGAAAGGAGATTGAAGCTTCATTCATATCTCTAGGCAAATACAGTCTAGGCCTGCATAACATGGATTATTCCACAGAGCTGTGACACTGTCCCTACCCCTGGCAATGGAGAAAGTTGGGAAAAGCTTCATCACTCCCTGGGACAATGAGGGTAACTTGAGACTCCACAGCTTATAGCACCAACTACATCCTTGGCTCCTACTACACAACCAGCAAGGGAGAAGGCAAGAAGCCCTGAAATAAAGAGAATAAATACTCTACTAAACCAGATGCCAAGATACAAACAAAAAATTACAATCCACACAAAGAAACAGGAAGCTATGGTCCAGTTAAAGGAATAAGATAAGCCTCAAGAAGACATAAAGGAGTTTAGACAACTAATCATAAATGATCAAACAAATTTCTTTAATAAATTCAATGAGATGGCTACAGAGATTAATCATATTAAGAAGAAACTGGATGAGCACAAAGAAGTATTTGAAAGCATACATAGAAAAATAGCAGATATTATGGGAATGAAAGGTGCAATAAAAGAAATTTAAAAACATTAGAATCATATAATAGCAGATTTGAAGAGGCAGAAGAAAGGATTGGTGAGCTTGAAAAAAATGACCTTTGAAAGTGAACACACAAAAGAACAGATGAAGTAAAGAATTGAAAATATTGAACAAGGTCTCAGGGGACTAAAATACAGCAAAAGGCATGAAAACATGTGTCACAAGTGTCCCAGTAGGAGAAGAGAAGAGAAAAGGGGCAGAAGGAATATTTGAAGAAATAATGGTAGAAAATTCTCCACCTCTATGGAAGGACATAGATATCCATGCCTAAGTAGCACAATGTACTTCCATCTGAAATATCCCAAATAGACCAACTCCAAGACACATACTCATCAGAATGTCAAATGCTAAAGACAAAGAAAGAATTCTGAGAATAACAAGAGAAAAGCAATGCATAACCTATAAGGGGTATCCAATAAGATTAAGTGCTGATTTCTCACCAGAAACCATGGAGGGAAGAAGACAGTGTTCTTATATATTTAAGATACTACAAGAGAGAAACTTTCAGCCAAGAAACTTATATCCAGCAAGACTGTCTTTCAAAAATGAGGTTTAGGTTAGAATGCTCACAGATAAACAGAAACTGAGTGAATTTCTAAGCAAGAGACTGGATTTTCAGGAAATACTAAAAGGTGTGCTAGAGCCTAAAAGAAAATACTGGAGAGAGTGGCCTGGAAGAGAGTCTAGAATTGAAGAGTATAACAATAAAAGTAACTGAAAGTGTCTCAAGAATGGTGAAAACAAAATATGTGTAACTCAATGTTAAAAGAAATCATAAAAACCCTAAATAACTGGAAGAACATTCCATGCTCATGGATTAGAAGACTAAATATCATTAAAATGACAATTCTACTCAAAATGATATACGGATTCAATGCAATCCCAATAAAAACTTCACTATCAATTTAAAAAAAAACAATTGAAAACATGATCATCAAATTTATTTAGAAGAGTAAGGGCTCCTGAGTAGCCAGAAACATCATGAAAAGGAAAAGCAAGTGATCATCTCCAGACTTTAAATCATATTACCTCACTATAGTAGTAAAAACAGCATGGTACTGGCCTAAAGACAGACACATAGACAAGTGGAACCAAATTTATCATTCAGAAACAACCCTTACATGTATGGTTAAGTGATTTTTGACTAGCCTGCTAAACCCACACAGCTTGAGCAGAACAATCCAGTCAACAAATAGTGCTGAAAGAATTGAATCTTCATAGCTGAAAGAAGGAAAGAGGACCCCTAACACAAACCTTTTTAAAAAATTAACTCAATATGGGTCAAAAACCTAAAAATAAAAGAAAGAACCATAAAATTTTTAGAAGAAATTGTAGGAAAATATCTTTAAAACCTGGTGGTAGGTGGTGGATTCTTTTTTTCAGTTGCCAAAGCTTTTTTATTTATTTATTTTTCTTTATTTATTTTTTTAATGTTACACTCAAAAAACACGAGGTCTCCACACACACCCATCCCCCTCACATCACCACCCCACCCACAAAAACAACCTCCTCCATCATCATGGGACGTTTATTGCATTTGATGAATACATCTCTGAGCACTGCTGCACCTCATGGTCAGTGGTCCACACCATAGCCCCCACTCTCCCACAGTCCACCCAGTGGGCCATGGGAGGACATACAATGTCTGGTAACTGTCCCTGCAGCACCACCCAGGACAACTCCAATTCCCTAAAATGCCCCCACATCACATCTCTTCCTCCCATTCCCTACCACCGGCAACAACCATGACCACTTTCTCCACAGCAATGCCACATTTTCTTTGATTACTAATCACAATAGTTCATGAATAGAATATCAGTAAGTCCATCTAATCCATACTCTATTCCTCCATCCTGTGGGCCCTAGAATGGCCATGTCCACTCCACACTATATCAAGAAGGGGCTTAGATTCCACATGGATGCTGGATACAATTCTCCTGCTTTCAGTTGTAGGCACTCTTGGCTCCCTGGTGTGGTGGTTGACCTTCTTCACCTCCATGTTAGCTGAGTGGGGTAAGTCCAATAAACCAGAGTGTAGGAGCAGCAAGTCTGATGAGGCCCAGGGCCTGGTTATCACATGATTAGTCCAGAGATTATGGTCCCCTGGGTATACATTAAAACCCAGCACCAGCTACAGTTCTGGTAAAAGCAACAGGAGAGGCTTGTGGACAAAGATCACATCTGAGTCCAGGTCCATCACACTCAGGAACACAAACTCCAAAGTAGGGCCTACTGACATGTCAATGAACTCCATCTGCCATGACCAGAGAACCTGTGGATCTCTGCAGCCCTCAGAAGACCCAATACCTGTGGTTGCATCTACTTTTATCTGTCTCTGGGACTCTGCTCAGGTGTGCATAAGGGCAAACCCTCTGATAACTTCCCGGCTCTTTTTGGGGACTCATAGACATATAAACTCATTTGTCCTTTCCATTTCCCCCTTGATTCAAGCCAAAAAGCATTTTAACTTCTGGTATTATGTGTTGACTGAGGTATTCTACTGGTCCAAGTTGAACCTTTTATTCAAGGTCATTTTCTAGTTACATCATCAGCTGGTACTTGGTAGTAATTCCTTGGCAGCGGGAGGCTCATCCCTGGGAGTCATGTCCCACAGTGGGGGGAAGGCAACACATTTACATGCTGAGTTTGGCTTCGAGACTGGCCACATTTGAGCAACATGGAGGTCTCAGGAGGTAACTCATAGGCACCCTGCAGCTCTGGGCCTTGTTCTTATTTCAGGTGCACAAGCTTACAAGCATAGTCATTAGTATCAAGGGCTCATTGTTGGACCTTCCTTCTTTTTGGTCTTTGCAGTTGCAATTGGGGGATTCTTGCTGTTCCTTTAGGGACTGTGATAGAGCTTCCCTGGCTAGGAACTCAGCACTCCCTCAGTTGTTGTTTTTAATTGTAACCCCTGTGAAAATATCCAAACATTTTTATGTACCCTAGCTATAGGCCCTGGAGAATTCCCTGCTAACAATGTGTCTCTGTCAATAACATCCCACACCAGTATTCCTCCCCTGCCATTGTTGAACATCTCTGTGATCCAAAACTTCTTTAAAAATGAGGCCCAATATATTGCCAGGTTCCATAAATAGTAAAATGGAATATAGTGATGAGTTTAGAGGTTAGATATAGAATACCTTTTAATTTAGAAAAATTAAGGTAAAAATAAATTGGGGTATCAAAAAATTTTAAAAATGCAAAAGCTTTGTTTTTGATGTTTTGCCTTCCATCACTGCTATAAATGTTGCTATGTATGTAAATTGGCAAGGCAACTTCTTCAGTCTTTTCCTCAGTGTCTACGTCCTTTCTTTTTCTTTTTTCCCCCCTAATTATTAAGCTTATCTTCACAGAAGTTTTAGATCACAGTAATTCATATATACAATATACAGTACTCCCACATATCCAACATAAAACCCTTTCCCTTCCACAGCAATAATCTTTTTACATGTTTATACTATTTTTACTGAAACTGATGTCCAGATATTGAGACAATAGCTTTCAAACAAGGTAACATTTGTGTTTACATTATGGTTTATATTTTAGACTATACAATTTTCTAAAGCTTTAGTCATCTTATGTTTTACATTATGATTTAAAATTTATCCCCTTTAAGCCTCTTAAACAAGTAACCTTCCTTATTATATTTTTGGAAAAGTTTTCTCAGCATTATACTCTCAACCAATACCTGACAATCTCCTATGTTCATATATTCCCCCACGCTCCCCCCAATTTCTTGGGCAATATTACCCATCCTCCCATCCCTAGCCCCCATCAAGCCCACAAAGCCCCACCCAAAGGTAAACCTATTCCCCCATTTTATCCCTTCCTTGTACAAATACTTACCTCCAGCTTATCATAGATTTCATCCAGGTTGGTGTCAGCTTACATCCTTCCTTTACCCCCCAATTTCCTTTAAGCCTATCATCCAGTCTCTAGCTCTCTGAGGAATCTTGGTTTACTTATTTCATATCATTGAGGTCATGTAGTATTTGTCCTTCAATGCCTGGCTTGCTTCACTCAATATAAGGTTCTCAGCATTCATCCATTTTATCACATGTGTTTGTAGTGTATTCGTTCTTAAAACTGAGTAGTATTCCATTGTATGTATATACCACATTTTATTTATCCATTCATCTGTCGATGGGCATTTGAGTTAATTCCAACTTTTATCAATAGTGAACAATGCTGCTACGAACATTGGTGTGCACATATTGGTTTGTGTCCTTATTTTCAGTTCTCTTTGGTATATACCCAGCAGTGGAATTGCTGGGTCATATTGCAAATCTATAGCTAGTTTTTTTGAGAAACTGCCAAATTGTCCTCTAGAATGGCTGAATCCTTCTGCATTCCCATGAACAGTAGATGAGTGTTCCCGTTCCTCCTCATACTCTCCAGCATTTGTAGTCTTCTGGGTTTTTTTCATAACTGCCAATCTTATGGGAGTAAGATGGTATCTCATTGTAGTTTTGATTTGCATTTCCCTAATAGCTAGAGATTTGGAGCATTTTTTCATGTGCTTTTTAGCCATTTGTATTTCTTCTTTGGAGAAGTGTCTGTTTAAATCTTTTTACCATTTTTAAAATGGGTTGTTTGTCTTTTTATTTTTGAGATGTAGGAGATCTTTGTTTATGCAGGTTATAAGTCTCCTATCAGATATATGGTTACCAAATATTTTCTCCTATTGTGTAGGCTCTCTTTTGACTTTCTTGACAAACTCCTTTGAGGTGCAGAAGGCTTTAATTTTGAGGAAGTCCCATTTATCTCTTTGTTCTTTTGCTGCTTGTGCTTTTGGTGTGAAGTTCATGAAGCCATTTCCTCTTACAAGGTCCTGTAGATGCTTACATACCCTGCTTTCCAAAGTCTTTATATTTATATATTTATATTTACATTTATATTTATATTTATATTTAGGTCTTTGATCCATCTTGAGTTGATTTTTGTATAAGGTGTGAGTTGGTAATCCTCTTTCATTCTTTTACTTATGGATATCCAGTTCTCCAGGCACCATTTGTTGAATAGGCCATTCTCTCCCAGTTGAGAGGGTTTGGTGGCTTTATTGAATATTATTTGACTATATATGAGGGTCTATATCAGAACTCCCAACTCGGTTCCATTGGTCAGTGTGTCTTTCCTTGTGCCAATACCATGCTGTTTTCACCACCATAGCTTTGTAATATGTTTTGAAGTAAGGTATTCTGATTCTTCCACTTTTGTTTTTCTTTTTCAATATGTCTTTGGCTATTCAGGGCCTCTTTCCTTTCCAAATAACTTTCATAGTTTTTCTAGTTCCTTAAAGAATGCTGTGTTGATTTTTATTGGGATTGCATTGAATGTGTACATCAGTTTTGGTAAGATAAACATCTTAATAATATTTAGTCTTCCTATCCTTGAACAGGGAATATTCTTCCATTTATTTAGGTCTTCTTTGATTTCCTTGAACAGCGTTGTGTAGTTCTCTGTGTGTTAGGTTTTTACATCTTTAAATTTATTCCTGGGTATTTGCTTTTTAATTTACTATTGTAAACGGTATTTGTTTCTTCATTTCCTCCTGAGCTTGCTCATTATCAGTGTACAGAAAAGCTATTGATATTTGCACATTGATCTTATAGCCTGCGACTTTACTAAACTCATTTATGTGTTCTAGAAGCTTTGTTTTAGACTTATCAGGGTTTTCTATGTATAGGATCCTGTCATCTGCAAATAATGAAATTCTGACTTCTTCCTTTCCAGTTTGGATGCCTTTTATATCTGGTTCTTGCCTCAGTGCTCGAGCAAGTACTTCTAAGACAATGTTAAATAGAAGAGGTGATAGTGGCCATCCTTGTCTTGTTCCTGATCTTAGAGGAAAAGATTTTAGGATTTCACCATATTAAATGATGTTGGCTGTGGGTTTTTCTTATATACTCTTTATCATGTTCAGAAAATTTCCTTATATTCCAATCTTTTGCAGTGCTTTTATCAAGAAAGGGTGCTGTATTTTGTCAAATGCTTTTTCTGCATCTATAGATATAATCATGTGATTTTTTTCCATCAATCTATTTATATGCTGTATTACATTGATTGATTTTCTTATGTTGAAACATCCTTGCATACCCAGAATGAATCCCACTTGGTCATGGTGTATAATTCATTTAATGTGTTATTGAACATGGTTAGCAAGTATTTTGTTGAGGATTTTCGCATCTAGGTTCATTAGAGAAATTGGTCTGTAATTTTCCTTTCTTGTGGTGTCTTTGTTTGGCTTTGGTACTAGGGTAATTTTGACATCATAGAATGAGTTAGGTAATGTTTCTTCTGTTTTGATTTTTTGGAAGAGTTTCAGCAAGATTGGTGTTAGTTCTTTCTGGAATGTTTTGTAGAATTCACCTGTAAAGCTGTCTGGCCCTGGGTTCTTCTTAGTTGAGAGGTTTTTAATGACTAATTCTGTCTCTTTACTTGTGATTGGTTTGTTACAATCATCAGTTTCTTCTTTCATCAATATAGACGGCTTATATGTGTCTAGGAATTTTTCATTTCCTCTGAATTGTCATTTTTGTTGGAATATAGTTTCTCAAAGTATCCTCTTATGATCATCTTTATTACTGTGAGGTCAGTGGTCATATCTCCTTTCTAATTCCTTATTTTGTGTATTTGCATCTTCTCTCTTTTTTTCTTTGTTAGTGTAGCTAAGGGTTTGTCAATTTTATTGATATTCTCAAAGAACCAGCTCTTGGTTTTGTTTATCTTTTCAAGTGCTTTCTTATTTTCTATTTCATTTAGTTCTGCTCTTATCTTTGTTCTTTCTTTCTTTCTTCTTCCTGTGTGGTTACTTTGTTGTTTTTTCACTAATTCCTCGAAATGTGCAGTTAGTTCTTCAATTTTTACTCTTCTTTTTTGATGTATGAATTTATGGCTACAAATTTCCCTTGCAGTACTGCTTTTGCTGCATCCCATAAGTTTTGGTTGTTTTGTAATCATTTTCATTAGTTTCAAGGTAGTTATTAATTTCTTTTGAGATTTCCTCTTTGACCCACTGTTTTTCTAAGAGTGTGCTGTTTAATTCCCATATCTTGGTGTGAAATTTGGGCCTCTGGACCTTGCAGATTTCCAACTTCACTCCACTGTGGTCAGAGATATTATTTTGTGTAACTTCAATCTCTTGGAATTCATTGAGCCTTTCTTTGTGGCCTAGCATATGGTCTATCTTGGAGAATGGTCCATGTGCACTTGAGAAAAATGTATATCCTGCTGTATTCAGGTGTAATGATCTGTATAAGACTATTAGTACCAGCTCCTCTAATATACTGTTCAGAGTTTTTGTTTCTTTATTGATTCTCTTTTGAGATGTTCTGTCCAAAGCTATAATTGTAGAGGCATCCATTCTTTCATGTAGTTTTTCCAGTGTTTGCCTCACATATTTGGAGACACCCTTGTTAGGAGCATAAATATTTATGATTGTTTGTTCTTGAAAGATTATCCCTTTCACTAATATGTAGTATCCATCTTTGTCTCTCACAATTTTTTTGCATTTAACATCTATTTTGTCTCATATTATTATAGCTATCTGTGCCTTCTTTTGGTTATTGGTTGCTTGTATGATTGTTTTCCAGCCATTCACTTTCAACCTCCTTGAATCACTGGGTCTAAGATGTATTTCTTGTAGACAGCATATATTTTGGTCATATTTCCTTATCCAATCTTCCATTCTGAATCTTTTGACAAGTGAGTTTAATCCATTGACATTCAGTTTTATTACTTTCAAGGAATTATTGATGTTAGCCATATTTTGTTTGGACTTGTGTTTGTCATATTTTGTTTGTTTGTTTCCTTCTCTTTTTGTCTTTTTTGTTCCTCTTACACCCTCCTCCAACTCTGCCTCTCCTATTTTATCTTTCTTCCTGCAGAACTCACTTTAGTATTTCTTGAAGGGCAGGGTTCTTGGTGGCATACTCTTTTAATTTCTGTTTGTCTGTGAATATTTTGAACTCTCCATCATTTTTGAATGCCAGCTTAGATGGGTAGAGTAGTCTTGGTTGGAAATTTCTTTCTTTTTTTTTTTTTTTTTTTGCAGTTTATTTATTTTTTTATTGACTTTGTAATAATATTACATTAAAATATATATATATATATGAGGTCACATTCAACCCCACCACCCCCACCCCACCTCTCCCCCCCCCCCAGCAACACTCATTCCCATCATCATGACACATCCATTGCATTTGGTAAGTACATCTTTGGGCACCTCTGCACCTCATGGTCAATGGTCCACATCATGGCCCATACTCTCTCCCATTCCATCCAGTGGGCCCTGTGAGGATTTACAATGTCTGGTGATTGCCCCTGAAGCACCATCCAGGGCAGCAACATGTCCCAAAGATGGCTCCACCTCTCATCTCTTCCTGAAATTTCTTTCTTTTAGTACCTTGACTATATCATACCACTGCCTTCTTGCCTCCATGGTTTCAGATGAGAAATCAGCACTTAATCTTATGGAGCCTCCCTTGTATGTGATGGTTCTCTTTCCTCTTGCTGCTTTTAGAATTTTCTCTTTGTCTGGAGCATTGGATAATTTGACAAGTATATGTCTTGGGGTGGGCCTGTTCAGATTTATGGTGTTTTGGGGTGTATTGTGCTTCCTGGACATGTACATCCATCTCCTTCAGTAGATTTGGGAAGTTTTCAGCCATTATTTCCTCCAACACCCCTTCTGTCCCCTTTCCCTTCTCTTCTCCTTCTGGGATGCCTATAAAATGTATGTATGTGCATTTTGCATTGTCATTCAGGTCGCTAAGTCCTAGCTGGATTTTTTCTTTTTATCGATCAGTTCTACTATCTGTTTGATTTCAGATGTACTATCTTCCATGTAACTAATTCTCTTCTCTGCCTCTTCTAATCTGCTGCTACTTGCTGAGAGTGTATTTTTGATTTCTTGAGATATGTTGTTCATCACCATCATATATCTTATCTTTTTGCATATGTCTGCAATTTCCTCTGTATTCTTTCCAAGTGTTTTCTTCATATTGTCAATCTCATCCTTCACTTCATTAAGTTTGTCTCTAATATATGTTTTGAGATCTTTAATTACTTGTCTGATGTTCTGTTCCTCTTCCTGGTTTTTAGTTTGTTCATTGGAGTCTGTCATGTTTTTCTGATTATTGATTTGGTTTGCAGTTTTTTTGGTCATCATTTTATTTTGACAGGTTTAATCAGTTCTTGTCTAGTCTTGGGGATTAATTAGTTGTTGTTCGTGCATAAGTGTTATGAGTTCTCTTTGTCATTTTGTTCTTCTTACTCTATTTTCTTGTTGCTGGGTAAGTTCACTTTGAAGGAAAATATTAGGGCCAGGGAAAGCAAATTGAGTAAGAAAAGAAAATGTATAAAGTAGTATTGGTAATAAATGTTAACAGAGCAACAATGTGAGATCTAGGAGAATGGATATTAAACTCATGTAAGTTGTATAGAGTTATAGCAGTAAGTAGAGTACCTATAATGAGACAGTCAACTGAATATGGGGAGGAATATAATATGAATTAAAAGACCAGTGTTTTCATGAGAGAGGGAAAGAAAAAAGAAAGATAATAATATCAAGAGTGGATAAAAGACAGAAAGCAGACTAAAGGTATTAGAAATAAAAAGTTAGACAATTCAGGGGCCAAAGAAAGCAAGGTGAAAAGTAAGAGCAACAGTAGATGATGGAGTCTAGAAAGATGTAGGGGAAGGGGATAGTACAGATGGTCAAAATCAATACACACAGGAAAGAAGAAATGGAGGATGTGAAAGACAGCAAATATGAAGTGCTCCCTGAAGCACCTATTATATTAAAAAAAAATTTTTTTAAAGAAGAGAGGAAAAAAGGAGAAAAAAATAGGAGGCAAAGAAAAGGGGAGGAGAACAAAGAAGAAAAAGAAAAAGAGAAAAAACTAAATAAATGAAAAAGGACTTTGGAGAGAAAATGGGAGAAAAGACCAGGAGACTATGCAATAGTAGCAACCATGACAAAAAAAGAAGAACCAACATTTCAAGCTAGGAATCCTCTTTGCAGTTAAATAAAATGCTTAGGGATCTGAACACTCTTTCTCCCTTCCTTACTTCTCTCTCTCCCAGGGCAGCAGGAAAGCTTCCTGAGAGGTCTGGTAGCAGATTCAAGTGGGTCCTTGTTGAACCAACTCAACACAGAAGACAATGACTCTTTATTTCCACTGTGAGAGCACCTACACCTCACCAGAAACCCAAATATGCTATTGGAAGCTTGGATAGCACATCCTACAGTCCCTCCCCCTTAGGTGTGCTAGGGGAGGTCTAATTGATTTTCTGACTCCTCCTTCTCACAGACCAAGTTTCCTATCCCAGGATTTTCAGGTAAATTGGGCTTTCTCAGCAGATTCACCTCTCCTTTCTTCCCAGACTCTCCCTAAGTCAGCTGGTACACTCCTCCAAGCTCAAGGAGAAAAGAAAAACAAAAAAAAATCGAAGGCTTAGGGTAATCAAGGACCTCAGATGGACCTCAGGGCATGCTGGATTTGTGAATGGGAAGTCTGTGATATTGCAGACTCAAGGTATGTGAGTCTTCGGAGCATGGACTACCAGGTTTTAAGGGATACAGACTTGGGAACCATGCATCTGGTATACATGGCATTTGGGAACACTGCAGCAAAACAAAGTTTTCAGAGATTGCCATGACTGGGCCACCAGCCCTAGGGGGAGGGGTCCTGCCCACAACTTCTGATCTCCATGTCAGAAACCCAAAATTTCACCTCTCACAAGAATCTCTTCTGTCACTGTCTCACCAAATCGACATCCAGACACCTCTTGCCCTGCAAGCTCCTGAAACAGCCTGCTCAGGGTTTGGGAACACCACAGCACAACAAAGATTTCAGGAATCACTGCAGCTGGGCCACCAGCCCTAAGTGGATGCGTTCTGCCTACAACTTCTGACCTCCATGTAAGAGATCCAAAATTCTACATTTTGCAAGAATTTCTTCTGTCACTGTCTCACCAAACCAACATCCAGATACATCCTGCCCTGCCAGCCTCTGAAACAGCCCAGTCCAGCAGTACTCCAACCCTAATCAGCTGCTTCTTTGCAGGAGAGATTATGAGGTGCACTCACTCAGATGCCATCTTGCCCTGCCTCTGTCTATAATGTATTTTAAGTAACAAAAATGACTCAATGAATAAATTTGAAATAATAAAATGTTTTCTCCAATCATGAAAGAATGAAGCTAGAAATCAATAACACAGGGAGAAATGGAAAACTGAAAAATATGTGGATATTATACCTAATCTTATGCAATCAATGGGTAAAAGATGAAATCACAAGGTGAATTAGGAAATAACTTGAGGTGAATGAAAGCTAAAAAACAGCATACCAAACCTTATGGGAGCAATTCCAAGAGGTTAATTTATTTATTTTTGTGTTATGGTTTTTTAAGTGCTTTATTTATTTATTTATTTATTTATTTATTTATTTATTTACTTATTTATTTATTTATCTCCCCTTCCCCCCCACCCTGGTTGTCTGTTCTCTGTGTCTATTTGCTGCATCTTCTTTGTCCACTTCTGTTGTTGTCAGCGGCATGAGAATCTGTGTTTCTTTTTGTTGCGTCATCTTGTTGTGTTAACTCTCTGTGTGTGTGGCACCATTCCTGTGCAGGCTGCACTTTCTTTCATGCTGGGCAGCTCTCCTTACTGGGAGCACTCCTTGTGCATGGGGCTCCCCTATGTGGGGGACACCCCTGCACGGCTCGGCATTCCTTGTGCTCATGAGCACTGTGCATGGGCCAGCTCCACATGGGTCAAGGAGGCCCGGGGTTTGAACTGCAGACCTCCCATGTGGTAGACGGATGCCCTAAACACTGGGCCAAGTCCACCACCAATCTAAGAGGCTAGTTTGTATATCTAACTGCTTATACGATAAAAGAAGAAAAGACTTCAAACCTGAGACCTAACCTCAATACTGGAAGAGCTAGAAAAACAAGAACAAATTATCCCCAAAACAATGAGAAGAAAGGAAATTACAAATATTAGAGTAGACAAATGAAACAGAGAACAAAAATAGAGAACAAAAAAACCCCAAAAGTTGGTTATTTGAAATGATCAATGAAATTGACAAACCTTTAGCCAAACTGACAAATTAAATATGAAAGAGGAGTTTCCTCTTTGCCTGGAGGAGCTTTCATCTACATCTTTGGTGTATGTTTCTTTTCTTTTCTCTCAAAGGAAAAAGAAAGAAATAACACAGAGCAGAGCAGAACTAAATGAAATAGAAAATAAGAAAGTGCTATAAAAAATAAACAAAACAAAGATCTGGTTCTTTGAGAAGATCAATAAAATTTACTTTGGATACACTAACAAAGAAAAAAGAGAGAGAAGAAGCAAAAACACAAAGTAAGAAATGGGAAAGTGGATATCACCACTGACCCCACGGAAATAAAATTATCATAAGAAGATACTTTGAAAAATTGTATACTAATGAGAAGGACAATTTAGAGGAAATTGACAAATTCCTAGAAACACATAAGCAGTCTATATTGATAAGAGAAAGCAATTGACGTTCTCACCAAACCAATCAGAAGTAAAGAGATAGAATCAATCATTAATAACGTCCCAACTAAGAAGAGCCCTGGGCCAGATGGCTTCACAGGTGAATGCTACCAAACATTCTGGAAAAAAATAACACCAATCTTGCTTAAACTCTTCCAAAAAACCAAAATAGAAGGGACATTACCCAACTCATTCTATGATGCCAACATTACCCTAGTACTAAAGCCAAACAAAGACACCACAAGAAAGGAAAATTACAAACCAATCTCTCTAATGAACCTAGATGAGTAAATCCTCAACAAAATACCTGCTAATCATATTCAAGAACACATTAAATGAATTATATACCATGACAAAGTGGGTTTCATTCCTGCTATGCAACAATGGTCCAACATAAGAGAATCAATTAATGTGATACACCACATAAAAGGACTGAAGGAAAAAAATCACATGATCATATCAATAGATGCAGAAAAAGCATTTGACAAAATACAGCACCCTTTCTTGATAAAAACACTGCAAAAGATAGGAATAGAAGGAAACTGTCTAAACATAACAAAGTGTATATATGAAAAACCCACAGCTAACATCATTTACAATGGTGAAATCCTAAAATCTTTCCCTCTAATATCAGGAACAAGGCAAGGATGCCCATTACCACCCCTTCATTTAACATTGTGTTAGAAGTACTTGCTTGAGCATTGAGGCAAGAATCAGATACAAAAGGCATCCAAACATGGAGTTGAACAATGTCAACCACCACACCATGGAGCCTAGAGTGCCTACAACTGAAAGCAGGAGGATTGCCTCCAGTATCCATGTGGAATCTAAGCCCCCTCTTGACATAGATGTGCAATGGACACAACCAATCCAAGGTCCACAGAGAAAATGTGGCATTGGTGTGGGAAGGGTGGCCATGGTGGTTGCTTGGTGTGGGGAATGGGAGGAAGAGATGAGATGGGGAGGCGTTTTCGGGACTTGGAGTTGTCCTGGGTGGTGCTTAACGGACAATTACAGGACATTGTAGACCCACCCAGGGCCCACTGGATGGAACGTGGGAGAGTGTGGGCTATGATGTGGACCATTGACTACGGGGTGCAGCGATGCCCAGAGATGTGCTTACCAGGTGCAATGGATGTGTCATGATTATGGGAGAGAGTGTTGCTGAGGGGGAGTGGGGGGTGGGGGCGGCGGGGTTGAATGAGATTTCATATTTTTTTAATGTAATATTTTTTTAAAAAAGAGAAAAAATAAATAAAAGGCATCCAAATTGTTAAGGAAGAAATAAAAATTTCATTATTTGCAGATGACATGATTATATACATAGAAAGCCCTGAGAAGTGTACCACAAAGTTTCTAGAACTTATAAATGAATATATTTACATATTCACTTATAAACTTATAAATGAATATTGCAGGTTATAAAATCAATGTGCAAAAAGCAGTAACATTTCTGTGCACCAATAATCTGAGGAGGAAATGAAGAAACAAATACCATTTACAATAGTAAATAAAAAAATCAAATACCTAGGAATAAATTTAACTAAACATGTAAATGATCTTTTCTAAATAAATTCTTTTATTGGCTTAACTAAATTGGCATGTTCTTAAATTCTCTTATTTGAAATAGCCAAGAGCCTAGAGGAATATTGCTAGTACCCTTAATTTTGTTCCTTCTCAGTCCTGGGGAGGTCCTGATATTATCTCTGGAGTCCCAAGTCTGTTTGCTGGCAAGTCACAGAACAATTAATCTCTCATCTTTTTAATGGATATTTTTCTCTATTTTTTAAATGTTACATTCAAAATATTTAAGTGGTCCCCATATGCCCTCCACCCCCTCACCCCACTCCTCCCACATCAGCAACCTCTTTCACCATCGTGGGACATTCACTGCATTTGGTGAATACATTTTGGAGCACTGCTGCACCACATGGATAATGGTTTATATTCTGGTTTACACTCTTCCCCAGTCCACCCAGTGAGCCATGGCAGGACATAAAATGTCCAGCACCTGTCCCTGCAGTACCACCAGGACAACTGCAAGTCCTGAAAATGCCCCCACATCATATTTCTTCTTCCTTTCCCTACCCTCAGCAGCTACCATGGCCACTTTCTCCATATCAGTGCTGCAATATCTTCCATTACTAATCACAATAGTTCCATAGTACAATATCAGTAAGTACAATCTAGTTGGTACTTTATTCCTCCATCCTATAGACCCTGAGATGTTTATGTCCTCTCCACCTCTCTATCGGGAGGGGGCTTATATTCCACATGGATGATGGATGCAATTCTCCTGCTTGCAGTTGTAGATACTCTTGATTCCCTGGTGCGGTGGTTGAGCTTCTTCACCTCCCTGTTAGCTGGCCAGGTAAGTCTAATAAACCAGAGGATAGAAGTTTCAAGTCTGCTGAGGCTTAGGGCCTTGCTATCATATGGACAGTCCAGAGATTCAGGTCTCCTGAGTTTACATCAACCCCAGAGCCAAATATAGGTTCAGTAAAAGTGACAGAAGAAGCATGTGTAGAAAGGTGACAACTGAGTCCAGCTCCATCAGGAACATTATCTCAACAAATGGTTCCTGGAGAACTGGATATCCATATGTTTTTTAATAGGCTTTTAATGTTGGGTTTAATGGAGGAACTCATTCTCTGGGAGTGGCCATGACATGAGTTCACATACATGGCTATCTCCTAAGACCTCTGCTAAGTATGAGAAAGACAGATCTTAGCCAACTCTTTTCCCAGGGAGAAAACCTGGCTTAGATGTTTCAGTCTGGGAACCAGATCCAGATGTCTCTCAAGGCTTCTAAGTCTCTAGGGATATCTAAAGAATACAGACTCCCAATTTCTGGATAAACAGGTTAGTGAGTAGTGCTCCTGATCTCTGGGACACTGAATCAGGAAGCAATCCACTCAGTCAGGTCTAGCAGTGGGATGCCACCAAGACTGATGAATGTGTTTTTCCTCCCATAGGATAATGGATTGCTCTTCCAGCATTTCAACAGACTCCCCATTGGGGTGTCTTCTCATAAACTGGGATGGCCTGCCTACTGATGATCTATAAAGGAAGAAGCCAATCTCTCTGCAACACCACATGGCCAAAATACAAGATAAAGAATGGCCAGGCAGTGGAGAAATACTGGTAAGGGATACTATTGACAGGGGATATATGGCTGACAGGGAGCTATACAGGGCATATGTCCAGGGTGCATGGTAATGTTTGGATTTACTCATAGTGGCAACAATTAAAAACCAAAGCTGGGGGGGTACTGGGCCCCTGGCCAGGGGTGCTGTGCCATGGTCCCTAGGGGAGCAGCGGCAGTCCCCCAAGTGCAGCGGCAAGGACCGAGAAGGAATGAAGGTCCAACAGTAAGCCCCTGATACTAATGACTATACTTGTGAGCCTATAGGCCTGAAATAAGAACAAGGCCTAGAGCAGCACTGTGCCTGGGAATTTCCTCCTGACAGCCTTCATGTTACTCAAATGTGGCCAGTCTCTAAGCCTAACTCAGCATGTAAATGCAATGCCTTCCCCCTAGCGTGGGACATGACACCCGGGGATGAGCCTCCCTGGCACCGAGGGATCACTATCAACTAACAACTGATAATGCAACTGGAAAATGACCTTGAATTGAAGGTTCGGTGCGGATCAGTAGAATATCCCTGTCTACATAGAATAATATGACTTTAAAATGCTGTTTGATCTAATATAAGGGGGAAATAGAAAGGAGAAATGAGTTTATATGGCTATGAGTCTCTAAAAAAAAAAAGAGTCTGGAGGCTGTCAGAAGGATTTCCCTTATGCACAACTGAGCAGAGTCTAAGAGACAGATAAAGTAGATACAATCCCCAGGTATTGGTTCCTTTGAGGGCTAAAGGGACCCACGGGTTCTACGGTCATGGCAGATAGGGTTCACTGCCATGTCAGATGGCCCTTCTTTGGAGCTGGTGTTTCTGCGTGATGAAACAGGACCCAGAGGGGATCTCTTTTCATAAGACTATCATGCTACTTTACTGGAATTGTAGTTGGTATTGGGGTTTAAGATATATTTAGGGGATTGAATCTTTTTACTGACAATATGATAGCCAGGCCCTGAGTCTCAACAGACTCCAGCTCCTACAATCTGAACTATTGGACTCACCTCACTCAGCTAAGATGGAGTTGAAGAAGGGCAACCACCACACCATGGAGCCTAGAGTGCCTACAACTGAAAGTAGGAGGTTTGCATCCAGTAACCATGTGGAATCTGAGCCTCCTCTTGACATAGAGGTGCAACGGACACAACCAATTCAAGGACCTCAGAGAAAAGGTGGCAATGGAGTGGGAAAAGTGGACATGGTGGCTGATGGGTATGGGGAATGGCAGGAAGAGATGAGATGTGGAGGCGCCTTTGGGACTTGGAGTTGCCCTGGATGGTGCTTCAGGGGCAATCACCAGACATTGTAAATCCTCCCAGGGCTCACTGGATGGAATGGGGGAAAGTGTGGGCCATGATGTGGACCAATGACCATGAGGTGCAGAGATGCCCAGAGATGTACTTACCAAATACAATGGATGTGTCATGATGATGGGAGTGAGTGTTGCTGGGGAGGGGGGGAGGGGTGCAGTGGGGGTGGTGGGGTCGAATGGGACCTCATATTTTTTTTAATGTAATATTTTTACAAAATCAATAAAAAAAAAAAAATGGCCAGGAGTGAATGTTAAATGGGACCATCAATTTAAGCCCTCTAGTCTAGATATTCCTACTGTGTAGAAGGGAAGGACTTTCCCTATATTCAGCTTTTATATAGCCTTATATCATAAGAGCCTAAAAGATTCTCATCAGCTTTACTATGCAGAATCAAACCCCAGAGCAGAGTGTGCCCCTCTCAAGAAGGAAGAAGATATCTTAGATGCCCCCCTTCTTAGTAGTCCATATCTCTATGACGTGGTCCCATTAAATTCACTCCAGTAGTGGCTTTGGCAACTCTCCTGTATGAAACAAAGTCTAGTTCAGCTGGTTAATCTGAGGTGGAGCCTTATTCCACCCAGCTGGAAAGTCTGAGACTATCATTTAAGAAAATTATCTAATGGGGCACAGGAGACACTAGGTTGCATGATCTCTGTTCTATGGCCAACATGGCATACTACAAAGAGAAGGTAGATCAGTTCTCTGATACCTCCACCAAATTTACTGAGGGGTTCCAGCACCTTACAATGATATTTGAACTAATTTGTTGTGATATGCACACTAGGCTTTAAACTTTCTACACCCCAGAGGGAAAGCTCTGTCTCTGGAGTGAGGCACAAGAGCATGTCAATAGACTGTCCAACAGCATAACCAGTGTGTAGTGGGAGCAGTAGCAATTCCTATTAAAGACTCTGAGTATAACTATCAAAGTGGACCACCTAGAGACCATATGGTCACATGTCTTCTTGAAGGGATGAGGAAGTGCATTACCAACCCAGTAAATAGACTTCTTAGTCTTCAACAATTTAGACTATACCATCAAGATGGAAAGAATAAGGAGTACTAGGCTGAAGGCCCAGAAACAATTTCACTTTTTGCATCACCTTTCAAGTCACCATGTCACTGCAAGTCCAACCAAGTTCATGCTCCATGTCAGCAGGAACCTTCTTCAAGTGTGGAGATTCTGGGTACTGGAAACTTGGCTGCTTCAAGCTGCCTCTCAGCTGGCATCCACCAGGGCATTTTCCCAGGTGCAAAAAGGACAGATATTTGTCCCTGGTATGCACCACTCCCCAGAGAGGAAATGGGGCTCCCCTGGGAGCACTGATCACTAAAACCAAAGGGGATTGAGGAGGCCTGAGGTCAAGCATGGTTCTCTGTGCAACACTGTGAACCATCAACCAGGAGGAGCTTCAGGTGGCCCTTGACATGGCAGATATGATTTTTGATTCTTTAATTGATAAGGGTGCGTCTTGCCTGGTTTTGTTCTGCCTGTCTGGAACTCTCATCTCAGTCATGTGCTGTAGTAGGAGTTGATGGAAATTCAAGGTGTAGGCTGTTTACTAAACCTCTCTCCTGTGTGGACCATAACTGTGCATAACTAGGTTTGGCAAAATAGCCCAACCACTAGATTACTATTGCAGGGACTAATAACCAACAATTAGAATGGGGAACAGACCAGGAAACTGCATTCTATGCCTTAAAACAGGACTTAATTTTCCCCCAGTCTTAGAAATTCCTGACATAAACAAGTCTTTCTGTCTATATGCAACTGAGAACCCAGATTTTGATTAGTACACAGATGGAAGCTGCTATACCAGAGAAGGAATTGAAAGGGCAGGCTACACAATTGTCACTCAACTTAAATCCGTGGATATCCAAGCCCTTGCCCCTGGGAACCCAACCCAGAAGGCAGAGATAATTGCCTTAGCCTGTGTCTGAACTGCAAGCCTCAAAAAGAGCTAAGATTTACACAGACTCCAAGTATGTTTTCCTTGTTCTCCAAGCTCACTTTGCTGTTTGGTGAGAATGAGGCTTGCTTACTGACAGTGGGTCAACTATGAAGCACAGGCAAGAAATCCTGACTTACTAGGGGCTGATCTGTTGCTCCAAGAAATAGCAGTTATACATTGCCCAGGGCATCAGAAAACAATCACTGCTATAGCTAGGGGAAATGCCCGAGTAAAAAGTAGCTAAAGTCACAGTGCAAACACAAGTCTCCCTCCTAGCCCTTATCACAGAACCTGTCCCACTACCTACAGTTCCAGATTATACCCAGAATGAACAAACTAAAGCAGCTAGCCTAGGGTTTACCCTGGTAGTAGGTAGTGGGCAGCTTGTTAAGGCAATCAAGTCTACCTGCTGAAAGCAGTGTGGAGGAAGGTCCTTCATGGACTTCACCAAGCCACTCATCTTGGGAGGAACACACTGACCAGCTTAGCCAAATGAGTTTTTGAGGGCCAGTGACCAGCAAAGACAATCAAAGAGTTCACCAAGAGTTGCATCTTATGTACAATTAGTGACCCAAACAATGCAAGGCTTAACAAACCTCCTCCCTTAAACACCCCTGTCCAGTTGCAGGGATCATACCCTGGGGAGGACTGGCAGAAAGATTTTACCCACGTGCCATCATACTTTTACTGGATGGGTGGAGGTGTTAGCCACTAGAGGGGAAAGAACAATCCAGGTGGCTAAAGACTCCCTGAAGGAAATTGTTCCCAGGTTCAGACTGCCAAAGTCCAGACAAAGTGGCAATGGTCCAGCCTTTATTAGCAAAATAACCCAGTGTATATCATATATACTTAGAATTAAATATCTCTTCATAGTTCCTGGAGACACTAATGCTCAGTGAATGTAGAAAGTGCTAACCATGCCCTGAAACAAAATTGGGTCAAACTTTTTCAGGAAACTATATCACCTTGGCTCCCAATCTAGCCATTGCTTTATTGAGGCTACATATACCTCCAAAAGACCTACTTCATTTTAGCCCCTTTGAAATGGTCTATGGGCCACCTTTCCTTGCCCAGGACTTGGTACTAGATCAGGGGAACCAGAAACTCATGAAATATTTTTATCAACCTAGGAAAACCTCAATAAATCATCCATAAGTTTGGGAACAAATTCTTCTCTAAGCCCAACCATGACTCACTGCTACCTAAAGATGAATCTGGAGACCAGGTTCTAATCAAAACCTGGCAGGAGAAGAGGCTCACTCCCACCTAGAGCTAAAATTGAAGAGACCTTACTCTGTGGTTCTGATCACTCCCACAACTGTTAAAGGAATTGCCAGCTGGGCGTACCTATCCCAAGTGAAGCCCACTGTCCAAGGAAGTCCCAACTCACCAGAAGCACCTGATGAAATATTTGAGTACCAGCCACTGGATGGCCTGAAATACCTCTTCAAGAGACAAAATTAAGTAGTGTCTATGTCAAATACAGTATGTAAATTGTGTACTATTTCCTTTAACTCTAGCTCAAATGAAGCTTCACATAGTCTAATTACATCACCCTATTCCTAGGAGGAGGGGCAGGCCAGATGTCTAATTAACCTTGTACCCTATCAATGCCTCCCTACCCTCCTCCTCTCCCCCTTTACCCACTCAATTATCAGCATCCTATAGGAGGAATAATAAGGGGTTCCAATATTACCCAGTACTGTTGGGGATGTCCTGCTAGCTCTTGTATTTCTTCACTTCTAAACACAACTTATGTTAATCAAAACACTCCAGCAAAGATGTTGTGGGCAAGTTATAAACTAGACCTCTGTGTCTTTGGAGAAGTTAAGTTCTGGGTGTCTTGGACACCCAGAAAAGCAACCAGTTTCATGACCCAGGGTCCAACAGGTATATGTTAGTACTGTCTGCTAGCAGATTTAACAGTAAGTTAGTAACTATAAGCTCTGAAAAGGGCTCCAGCTCACCAATAACTTATCTTGCATTTGCTACTACTTTAAATATAAAGATGGAACTTACTTTCTCAGTGGATACAAGGCCTACTTCTCCTTGCCTTCCCTTTGGGCCAGTTTATGTTCACTAGCATACATCATCCCCTCTCTCTACTATAGTCCTGAAAATCTCACCATGCCATTTCCTATATTTTCTCACCATACAATAACTAAAAAGGCAGTGCCTCTTCTAATTCCCCCCATCTATTCTAGGCATAACCTCAACCATGGGAACTGGCATTGGCAGTTTATAACAAACCCCACAGGTCTACCACAATCTCTCTCTGGAGCTAACCAACAACATAGAAGAAACTACCATGCCCTAGAAGCTCTTAGACAGCAAACAGATTCTCTTGCTGCTATGCTGCTGCAAAATCATAAGACACTAAACATGTTAAGAGCAGCACAGGAAGGAATGTGTCTGTTTCTCAAGGAAGAATGCTGTTTCTATGTACATCATTATGGAATAGTCCTAGACAGCATACAAAAAGTACAAGACTTTAGGAGGATGCAGTCTCTGGAAGCTCCTGGCATTTCTCATTCTCATAATCCAGTATGTCATGGATTGCCCCATTTTGTGTCAACTTACCATCTTCTTTATCCTTTCAGTGGGATCATATAGCTTCAAAATTTGAGCAAAGTTTATTTCTTCTAGAATCAATGCCTTACAGAACAGGATATTAATCACATGGGGATTTCACCCAGTTCCAAACACTGTACCAGACTTGTCTTTCCTCAACCCTTAAGAGAATTGCCAGATAGTTTTACATTCTGTCAGTCAGGGACTACTGCCTTAACCATCAGGAAGTAACTACAGGAGAATGACTATTGACTTTGAGCTCTCCCTTAAGAATAAGGGTGTAAACTCTTGAGGGTGGGAGTAGAGGCTGCCAAATATAAGGAAAAAAGAAAAAGATGAGTTCACAGGTGGGGCCTGACAGAGAACATGGCCATGATAACCCTCCCAGAAACTCCATGAGTGAGGGCTGCTACTAAGAACAAAGCCAGAAAGAACCCACAGTGAACCTGGCCATGAGGTCCTATTTGGTACTCTTTCTGGGATCAAGTGGAAGACCCAGATAACTTCAAACAGGTCTCCCCATTGGTCCACTAAGAAATAACAGGTGGGGAAACCAATCAGAACAGAAAACACTTGGAGTTCCTTCCCCAACATTAGGAAAAGTGAGGAGTGAAGAATGGTCTTAATAAAGGCAGACACCCAACACCAAATTTGCCTAGAGGAGCCCACATCCTAACCTCGGGTGTGTAATTCTTTCCTCTTCTCAATATCTCAAGGAACTCTTTTACTGACCTAAAAATAGTGAGAGAGAGGATTCAAGCAATTGAAATCAGAAATAGAAAGACAGACATTAATATCTATCCTGATGAAATGAAAAGGATGACAAGAAGATATTATGTAAACTCATTTGTCTTTATCATTTCCCCTTCTTATTCAAATACTTTTTCTAGTTGCATCACCAGTTAGTGATTGGTAGTAATTCTGCAATGCAATGGAGGCTCATCCCCCAGAGTCATGCCCCATGCTGTAGGGAAGGTAATGCATTTACATGCTGAGTTTCATTTAGAGTGTGGCCACATTTGAGCAACATGGAGGCTCTCAGGAGGTAACTCTTAAGCACCGTGCAGCTCCATGCTTAGTTGAAATTTCAGGCACACAGGCCCATAAGCATAGTCATCAGTATCAAGGGCTCATTCGAGCAACACGGAGGCTCTCAGGAGATGACAAGCACCCTGCAGCTCTATGCCTAGTTGAAATTTTGGGCACACAGGCTCATAAGCATAGTCATCAGTATCAAGGGCTCATCGTTGGACCATCCTTCTTCACTGATTTTGCCCTTGTACTTGGAGGATTGTTGCTTTTCCATTGGGGAATGTGACAGGGTTCCCCTGGCTAGGAACTCAGCACTCCCTCAGTTGTTGCTTGTAACTGTGAGTACTGTGAAAATACCCAAAGAATATCCAAACTTTTTTTTTGTATTTTATTTTTAGGTTTTATTATTCTTTAAAAAATTTTTTTATTTAATTGCCCCTTTTTAAAAAGATACATACATAACAAAAAAAATATTATTTTAAAAAAATATGAGGCTCCCATATACTCCACACCCCACTCTGGTCCTCCCAAATCAACAACCACTTTCATCATTGTGGCACATTTATTGCATTGATGAATAAACTTTGGAAAACTGCTGCACCACATGGATTATAGTTTATACTGGATTTTACATTCTCCCAGTACATTCAGTGGGTTATGGCAGGATATATAATGTCCAGCATCTGTCCCTGCATTATCACTTAGGGCAACTCCAAGTGAAAAAAATGCCCCCATGAGATATCTCTTCTTTCCTCTCCCTGCTTTCAGCTACTACAGTGGCAAATTTCTCCACATCAATGATACAGTTTCTTCAATTGCTAGAGTCACAATAGTTCTATAGTAGAATATCAGTAAGTCCACTCTAATCCATATTTAACTGCTCCATCCTCCGGACCATGGGATCATAATGTCCACTGCACCTCTAAATCAAGAAGAGACTTAGTTCCCACATGATTGATGGATATGATTCTCCTGCTTGCAGTTGTAGGCACTCTTGGTGCCCTGGTGTGATGGTTGACCATCTTCACCTCTTTGGTAGCTGATCTGGGTAAGTACAGCACACCAGGGAGTAGGAGTTGCAATTCTGCTGAGGCTTAGGGTCCAGTTGGCACATGGCCAGTCTAGAGATTCAACTCTCCTGAGTATACACCAACCCCAGTGTCAACTTCAGGTTCACTAAAAGTGACAGAAGAGGCATGTGTAGGTCACACCTGAGTCCAACTCCATCACACTCAGGAACACAAATTCCAAAGCAGGGCCCACTGTAAAGGCACTGAACTCCAGAGCCATCTGCCATGACTGTAGAACCGGTGTGTCTCTGAGTCCCTCAGGAGCACCAGTACCTGAGACATGTGTAAGGGTGACACCTCTTATGACCTAACACTTTTTTGTTTTTTATTTTTTTTCTTCATTTCCTTTTTTTCCCCAAATTCTACTCAATTTATTCATTTTTTAAAAGATATTACATTAAAAAAAATGAGGTCCCTATTCTCCCCCACCACCCCCACCCCACCACTCCCCCCACAGTAACACTCTCCCCCATCATCATGTCACATCCATTGCATCTGGTGAGTACATCTTTGGGCATCGGTGTACCCCATGTCCCATCCTAACACTTTTTTGGAACTCTTAGTCATATAAACTAATTTGTCTTTAACATTATCTGCCTATTAATCAAGGTCTTTTTTTTTAGTTGCATCACCAGCTAGTGATTGGTAGTAATCCATTTGGCACCAGGGAGGCTCATCCTGGGAGTCATGTCCCAAGCTGGGTGCAAGGTAATGCATTTACATGCTGAATTTGGCTTAGAGAGTGGCCACATAGGAGCAACATGGAGGCTCTCAGGAGGGAATACTTAAGCACCCTGAAGCTCAAGGACTAGTTCAGATTTCAGGTACACAGTCTCATAAGCATAGTCATCAGTATAAGGGCTCGTTATTGGACCATCCTTCATCACTGGTCTTTGCCCTTGCATTTGGGGTATTATTGCTGTTCGATTGGGGAATGAGATAGAGTTCCCTTGGGTAGGAACTCAGCACTTCCTCAGTTGTCATTTGTAAGTGTAACTACTTTGAAAATACCCAATGAATATTCAAACACTTTTATATATCCTATATTCATGCCCTGGGGAACTCCCTCCCAACCATGTGCTCCCCATCAATAACAGCCTACACATGTGTTCCTCCCCTGCCATAGCTGAACCCCTCTGTGGTCAAAAACTTCTTCCAAAATTAAATCTAATATATTGCCAAATTCAATTAGTAGGAAAATGAAATAGTAATGATAGATTTAAAGATTAGAAATAGAATACATACTAATTTAGAAAAACTAAAATAAAGTAAAAAATAAATTGGGGTATTAAAAAATGAAAAATATCATAAAATTTTGTTTTTTGACATTTTGCCTTTCATCACTGTAATAGGTGTTGCCCTGTATGTGCAGTGGCAAAGCAATTTCTCTCATTTCTTCCTCAGTGTCTACATCTTTTTTTAATTATTAATTTTGTCTTCACAAAAGTTTTAGATCACAGTAAAGTCACCTATACAATATATAGGGGTCTCCCTTATATCTAACATCAAACCCTTTTCTCCCTTCCCCCACAATGATCTTTTAACATGTTTATTTTATAATGCTGCAGTTGATGTAGAGATATTGAAACATAGCTACCAAACATCATGCCATTTTGGTTCACATTATGGTCTATATTTTTCACTGTACAATTTTCTAAATTTTTAGTTACATTATGGTTTACATTTTAGCCTGTAGCCTTCTATACATTTTTAGTGAAAGTTAACATGTCCTATATCCATCATTGCATGACCTTTTGGAACACTTCCATTGTTCCCCGTTAACCCTCTTCCATCTGTTTTACTCCTGTCTTCCCCTCCACTCAGGGCATACAGTGAAAACCAAGCTTCCCTGCTTGAAGGACCAGATTTACAGATACTTACAGCAATGCTGAGAGCTTGACACACTTGACTCTCCTCCCCCATTGGGAGCCACCAATTCTCTTGAGACACAATTCCCTATGTTTGAGAATATCAGGCATCTCCAGGTTGGGGGTACACCTGCCCACACATTGTATAGGTCTCCACTCAATGATATAACACACTATGACAAGATAAGCACTCAGACTCCTTAGAAGCCTGCCTCCATGCCAAATGCTCCCAATTAATAACCTCTGTACCTCCTCCACTTCCATCCTATCTCCCTGTCCTTTTTTCCTCCTTATTCTGAATCCCTCCACCTACTCCAGTCCCTTACTTATCTCTCATTCTGTATTAGCCAAAGGGGTCATGATGCAAAATACCAGAAATCTGCTGGCTTTTAAAAAGGGTTTTTATTTGGGGTATAAGCTTACATTTACTAGGTCATAAAACATAAGTTACTTCCCTCACTATTTCCATGTGTGGGGGTAAAATGCCTGTCAACATCTGCCAAAGTTCAGGCTTCCTGGGTCCTTCTCTTTCCAGGGTTCTGTTTCTCTGCAGGTTCAAGCTGCTGTACTTTCTCCAGAAGGCCAGCTGGAGACTCAGGCAAATGGTTCTGACTCTCTCACAGGGGCTTCTGCCATGTCTAAGGAGACATTTCTATTCCTCTGTGTTTTTCTCCTGTGTGTTCACTTCCTGGGCTCCAGCTCAAAGTTCAGCACCAAAACTCCAACTCTGTCCTTTGCCATGTCTTTTATCTGTGAGTCCCCACCCATCAAGGAGCAGGGACTCAACACCATACTGATGTGGCCCTATTAAAGCCTTAATCATAAGTCAATCATGCCCAGGTACAGACCAGTTTACAAACATAATCCAATATTTCTTTTCAGAATTTATTGATAATATCAAACTGCTATACATTCCTAACACTGGGTGTCCCTCTGTCTTAATCTTTCATTCACCCTCTGTCTCTGAATGGCCTTCTCACACCTTCCCATTGCTCACCCAAACATTCAGGGTCCACTCAAAGCCCTCTCCTCCACAACAGTCCCTTGGGTCCTAACTCCCACCCAGGCCCTGGACCCTGAGATTTAACAGGAAACCCTCATCCAAGAGCAGTCAGCTTCCACCCCTGGATTCCCCTCCCTTCTGGGAGACATGGATCACCTTGACTCCACCCTCCAGAGTAGATTAGGATAGTCCCAGCCTCAGCTTTGTGCCTCCAGTGGCCTTGACCCCCATAACCCTGAAGTCCACTTCCTGCATGGCCACCAGCTCCATCACCCCAGGAGGAGGGACCACAACAGTGATGGCTCAAGCTGGTCATCTGGGGCAGAATAGGTGTTTATCATTGCTGCAGCATGGGGGACAGCTCTTGGGCTGTATTGGGCCATGGAAATCACCTTAACCCCCATTTACTGGGGAGATAGTATCCCATTCAAGCCCATGACAATGGCACAATGACATTACCCCCAATCTAATATAAGAAAACCAAGGCCTTAAAAATATGCCAGGTTACAGCATCCCTATCTGAACACACCACATTTGTGTGCAACAGAAGGTTACATTTCCGCAGGAAATTCATGTTTAACCTGCAAGTGAAGATGCTAGTATCTGCTGTCAGGTGGGCCACAATCTTATTTTTTTATTTTCAAAGAAGTTTTAGATTCCATAAATGTTAAAACAAAAATATAGGCAATTCATATAAACCAACCCTCTCCCACTCCCATACTTTCACACATTAGCAGCACCTTTCATTAGTGTGGTGCATTTGTTACTATTGATCAAAACATATTGAAGAATTGCTACTAAGCATTGTCTTTAGTTTACTTTATGGTTTACATTTTGCACCACACTTTATACACCATGCCCCCCAGACCTCCTCCAAAGTGGACTCTTGATCACTGCACAGCCAGGTCACATGAGCTGTTTGCAGAAAACATTTGCCCCCTCTTTGCACAATTCATAGCTCAAGATGGATTTGTCCTGATTCACTAGCTCTTGGATCCCCAGCACAGGAGCTACCTCTGCCTTCCATCTGATTCCACAGACCATCCCACTTGGGGGCACAGGAGACCCCAGACCTCTGAGCCTCACCTGCTGCACCTGTGTCAGTGCTTGCTCAGGGGCTGTGGCCTCAGCTCAGCACAGGCTTGGCCTTCTGGTACCCTGGGTCTCAGAGTCTCCCCTGCTGATATCAAGACCTCTGTGTTGAGTCAGATCAGTGTCACCTTTCATGCCAGAGGCTGGCAGGTAATTCTCACAATGATGAGTTTCTGGTTTTACACAGCTGGAGTGTGCAAGGGACCCCTGGGTAGTATGCTGAAGGGTCCTGAGGCAATTGTTGGTGTGGGTGTGAGGGGGTGATGAAAATCAAAAGCATGGTTTTGGGGACTGCACTGAGAAATCCAGACATTATAATAAGTGTGATGGAGTTCCAGGCTGAAAAGAAGACAGATTTGTGAGGTACATGTTCCAGCAGGTCAGAGAGAAAAGCTTTTCTCCTGCTTCTCCTGCAGACAGATGGAAATGTCAAGGCCCAAGAGGGAGAGGCACTCATAGAATCCTGGGTAAGACATGCACCCAGATTGAGCCTCATTCCGACCCTGGGCTGGAGCCCTCACTCCTGCCCTGACAGTTGCCTCAGCAAGGCTGGCATCATGAACATAGGCCCTGGCAGAGAATGGGTTGTGTGGTCCTCTGCTGACCTACCAGAACAGGTCTTCACTGCCACACACCTTCATGCACAGACACTCAACCATCTGCAGTCCCCTACCCTGCTGCTCATTTGCCCAACCTGGACAAGACTGGCAAATATTTCTAACTCCCAGGAGATTTGGAGGACTCTCCATGCTGGGCCTTAGGAAGGATCAAGAACTCAGCAAAACGGGTACAGATATTGAAAACTTCCCTTTAGAATTTTTGAGAATAAGCTATATCTTTTAATGAAAATCCCCAACTTTATATCAAATTTCCCTCCTATTATTACTCTTCAACTAGATAAATGTGTCTATAACAACCAGGTAATAGGGAAGGGTTGGTGATTGGTTCTTGTGCTGTCCCTGGAGCCTAGAAACCTGCAGACTGCAACAGTTCCTCACCTGGAGGGAGGTTCCAACAGGCAAGCAGAAGGGGCTACAGCAGCAGAGGGAAGAGCACCATCCCTGGTAGCCTGTGCTGTAAGCACCCTGGGCCAGCAGTTTTGGTGGAGACAGGGTTTTTGTGGTCTGCTCACAAACAGATGGTGGATCTAACCCAGCCCACTGACATCCTGGAATGAAGCCCATTAGCTTTCACAGGTCTTCAGGCATATCAGAGATCTCATCTGCTACGAGGGTGAAGGGTCCTCCTCAAACACCCCAGGCAGGTGGAGAGGGCCCATGAACTTCCTCAAGCTGGCATGAGATGCAGTGGACCTGTCTTCAGGGAAGCCTGAGCTCTATGACTGCAGCATGGCAAAGTCCAGGGATCCACAAAAGGACAGTACTGGTCTGCTCACATGGAAGTTTTGGTTGAATACTGGAATTGCTCCAAGCTGTGTTGTTATAAAAAGATGCAGCACTATGAGCCAGCAACTCCACTTCAAAAATGGGTCCTATGGCCACCATAAAGACATTCTTCTCTCTGGCAGGATGTCCATCCTCAGGAAATCAGCCAGTATTCAAGGAGAGTGGATTAAATAAATTTGGGGAAATAAAAAAAGAGGCTATCTTTTAAAACTATGGTATAAATGAGTAAAGCACAGACAAGCCAATATGAACAACTAATTAAGTGAAAAACACAATAAAACAATAGAAAGCACACTGTGAAGCATTCTATAAATGGCATTATCACCCTCCGTGCATCTGTGCATCTCTGCAAAGGAAAATGCTCAGTAGGCATAAAACATAATGATATAAAGTTTCATTTCTGGGACACAGAATGTTAGATGATTTTTCATTTTCTTCTTTTATCTGCACTTTCTATATATTCTAAAATGAACATGTATTACTCTTGTAAACAAAATAATTTCAATAAATAAAATATGTACACAGGTGCCTACATAATTTGTGGTGCTCGAGGCACATCAAAATGCTGATTCACTTCATAAAAATAAAATTTCAAGAGACAAGACAAGAATAAAAATTAAGAATTTCAAGATGACAACTGTAGAGTATGGACCCTTCTCAGCAGGTTGATGATGAAGCTGGCTCTTTATGTGCATATGAAATGTTATAGAGAGAGGCACCTAGGCCATCAGTCTGGCACAGGGGCATGCTGGGCAAGGATGCAAGTCAGAGGAGGAATGCCCAAAGGCATTCAAGAGACAGAAATGGACCCCAAATAGTAGGAGACCCTAGCTGGCACACAGTGCCCCAACAGCCTACCTCAGACTTGGTCTACAAAGTTCAAACTGCACTGATGGAGTTTAAAGCATTCAGCAAAACTTCCTGAACTCTGCACAGTTGGGAGTTGTGGCCATTATGCTGCAGGAACTTCAGGTATTCAGAGGAAGAGGAAGAGAGAAGCAGCCTGGAAATGAGTCTGGGGCTAAGGGATGGCGAGTCTAGAGCCTTATAGACAGAGACAGAATAGGGACATGGCCTGAGAGGCAGGGAAAACAGCAGTCAGGGTGGCAATGTTCTTGATTCATCTGAGAATGCACTGAACCCTCCACTTCTGGTCTTATGGACCCTCCTGGTCTGACTGGTTTTCTACAAGTTCTGAATATTGACCACCCTGTTGTCCAGTGCCTGGAATCCATGGAGGCTACTCTGCAGGACTGGCCACAGGCAGCAAGACATTGATGATCAGATGAACAGTTGTATTCCCATAACAAGCCAGGGCTTTCTTGCCCTGATACCCAAGGCCACCCTAGGAGAAGGGAGGCATCAAAAGCTCAGCACTGAGCATGGGTAGCTCCATGTGTCCATTCCTCATGTGGGCCAGGCTCTGTCCTCTGCTGTGAAGTCCTCAGAAGTCAGAGGTGTTGGCCAAGGGATGGACAGGAGAGCAGTGAGTCAGGCAAAGGCACAACAGAGGGTCAGGTAAGGAAAGGACAGTCAGGTGAGGGGAGGGCAGAGGGTCAGGTAGAAGGTGTGAAGAGGGTCAGGAAATGGAAGGGAATAGGGCCACATATGGGAAGGGCAGAAGGCAAAGTTACAGCAGAGCTGAAGTTCAGTTATGGAGATTTAATCATGTCACCTCTGAAGACTGGTATGTGTCATGCAAGAAGGCCAGAAGAGAATCAGTAGACTGGGGACAAGTGTACATCATAGTCCAAAGGGAAAAGTCTCTCATGGGAACAAGAAGAGAAAAGACAGATTGACACAGGCAGATCAAAACACTAAGGGCTGGTGGGAGGAAGTGAAAATTAGGAACACTGGATAGCACCCAATTGTGCCTGGCGTTCCTGGGTGGCTGCCCAAACCAAGGAAAAGAGGAAGTTTAACATCTCTGGAGCAGAGATGGACCAAGGGGAGGCCATGAGGGACCTGATGGAGGGGAGTTGCAGGTCCACGTGAGGTGCTTGGACTTTCATCACAAATGCATAGGGAAGCCATGAATGGATTTGAGTGTGAAGGTCATAGAATCATATTTGTTCCAGCCTCAGATTGTTCCAGCCTCAGAGTGGACACTGCATGTAGGAGCAGAAGAGCAAAAGCAAAATTCTATTAGGAAGATGGTGCAGATGCCCAGGCAAGGATTATGATGTACCAGACTTGTCCAAAAAAATAAAGCTGCAATAATTGAATGGGGATAAAGAGTTGTCCAGGACTTAGAACCACATGATTGTTGATTCACTGAGAAAAGGAAAGGGAAGTGTTGATGATAAGGACCACCTGCCATGAGGAGGGGGACAGCATCCACCCAGACAATAACTAACAGGGAGGCTTGGAAAGATTTAGAAATGTCCAAGAGATAATTCAATTCTGCACCTAGAGATCCAGAGGGAAAAATGATCTAGAAATTGAAATACAGAAAATAGTCAAAGTCAGTAACATAATGAGGCTGCCTAGATAGAAGGAAAGGCAGGAAGAGAAGAGGGCCTCATTGAAGCCCTGAGAAAACCCCTTAGAAAAGGAGCAAAAAGGACACAGAGAGCTGCTGGGAGGTTTACATGTCCCTTTGCCTGGACCCCATCCTTCCAGGAAGCCCACATGTCCCTCTTCCAGACATCTCACCTCATGGGGACTCTATTGTCCCTCTGCCAGACACATTTCCTCTGGGGAAATCACATGTCATCTTCCAGGATGCTCTCCCTCCAGGGAACTTACATGTCATTGTCCCTGCACCACTCACTCCAGGGGGCTCAAATCCCTCAACCTGGGCCTTCCCTCCAGGGAACACACATATACCCTCTGCCCAGACCCCTTAATTCCAGGGAGCCCATATGTCCTTCTGCCCAGATAACCTCCCTTCAGAGACAAGAGAAGACTGGTACCCAGTGAGATGAACCAAGCACTTGGGGCTCCTTGAGACAACTGAGGCTTCATAGAGGGAGGAGTCTCCATCAGCTTCAAGAGCCTTTCAATATAGTGATCCTAAAGACCCATGCCCTAAAGCGGTGGGGGGAGGCCAAAGGGCTGAACCTTAGAAATAAGCATGGCCCAAAAACCCAGCCATTCTTTGGAGCTATGTTGACTTTGAATCATCAGACTGTAACAGAAAAACACTGGCTTTGAACTTTGATTCACATTATTCTAGAAAACTAGCATCACAATATGCCTGTGAGTAGTGAAACAACAAATCTTTTCTTTCAGAACAGAGCCTCAGATTTCACTCTTATCATTCCTTCAAATAATTCCCCCAAAGCATTGTTCAGCTTCTCAGCTGCCTCCACCAGAACAGCATGTACCTCAGGAGTACAAATAGCCCCAAATTCCAGGGTTACCTTTGTAGGGCTCCCTGTTTCTTGGCTCTCAGTCTTGCAGTACTCACTCTGTTGCCAGTTATCAGTGCGTGCAAAAAGAGTTGTTTTTGTTTTGTTTTGTTTTGTTTTGTTTGCTCCTTTCCAGCATTTCCAGGTTTCTCAGAGGAAGGGTTAATCTGAATGATTAACTGAAAGTAGAACCCTAGAATTTCTATTTATGTGTTTTTTTTTTATTTTCTTGAAATTCCATTTTTAATGTGAAAGGAAAGCACTAAACTACAGTCCCTGGTCAGGAAGACATAGAGTAATGTGCCAGTCATGTGACGGCACCTTGGACACCACCCTGGCCACCCCTGCCAGGTGGTAGCAGCACTGGCTACTCAGCTCCAGGTGTCACACCAGACATTAACCACTAACCTGCTACTTCTTGGTCCAGTGATGGAGACAACACTTTCCACTCACTTCTTGATGTGTTTGGATGAAGATAGGACTTCCCACTTACCCTTCTTTATGCAACGTTTGCAGATGTGCAGGACTACTGTGAGGATTAAATTCTGTGTATTTGCAAGTGTCTGGCATATAGAAGGCACTTGAAAAATGTTCATTGTTTCCCTTTGTTATCTTATTATCATCCATCCCTCCATAACCATGAAGGTCATTAAACTCCAGTCACCCTCAGCTTGCCTGAATGGGAATAAAACAATAGTGTCTATTCTTGGGCTAAAATGAGTGAATGTACATGAAGGTCATTTTGCAAACTATGACGTGCTGTGCACATTTGTGCTATTTTAATCTCCTGCAACCTTGGAATTTCTGTCTCAAGAAAAGAGAGTGGGCAGTGGACTTGGCCCAGTGGTTAGAGCATCCATCTACCACATGGGAGGTCCGCAGTTCAAACCCCGGGCCTCCTTGACCCCGTGTGCAGCTGGCCCATGTGCAGGGCAGATGCGCACAAGGAGTGCTGTGCCACACATCGGTGTCCCCCACATAGGGAATCCCCACGCGCAAGGAGTGCACCCCGTAAGGAGAGCCACCCAGCACAAAAGAAAGTGCAGCCTGCCCAGGAATGGTGCCGCACACACAGAGAGCTGACACAACAAGATGACACAACAAAAAGAAACAGATTCCCGTGCCACTGACAACAGCAGAAGTGGACAAAGAAGATACAGCAAATAGACATAGAGAACAGACAACGGGGGAAGAGGGGAATAAATAATAAATAAATCTTTAAAAAGAAAAGAGAGTATAGCACAGTAGTTTAGAGTTCAAGGACCAGACACTGGGCTCAAATTCTGCTCTGTCATTTAGTAGCTGTGACTATTTAATCTTTTCATATATTGTCACTTATTATCTTGGGTAACAGGAACATTATTCCAAACAAAATGTTGACTGAACAAAAGCCAGATATGAAAGTGCACATGCTGGGGTTTCCAGTTACATGAAAATTTTAAAAACAGCAAAACTAATCTCTGGTGTTAAGTGGTGAAGATTGTCATCAGGGCCTGGGGCTGTGAGTATGGAGAGAATCAGGAACATCTGAGGTTCTGGTGATATCTGTTTCTTGATCATGGTGTGTTCAGTTTCTGAAAAGTCATCAAATTATACACTTAATGGTTTGGGCCCTATCCATGTGTGTATTATTCTTCAATAAACATCTACACACCAAAATCATCTAATCCTTTTAAAGTCTAGATATTGCTAAAATGCAGAAATGGGTGAAAGTGAATGCACCACAAAATGGGGGTTAATTTCAAAGGCAGAGAACTTCCAGTCAGCCCTTTAGGAGATGTGAATGTGTCTGGGACATGTGGGTGTTTAATGTCTTAGTTATGTGACAAAAAATTAGCATACTTCAAAATGTGCCGACCCTGCCAAGACTGAGTGTGGCAGTCAGTTCTTTGCAGGAAAATGCCACATAGACCAGTGACTGATTTCAATAAGACTAAATGCTTCCTATACCTCAGCCCTCTTCTCTGAGTCAAATTTTAATATAAGGAAGCCCCAGCTCATGAAACTCACCATTAACACCATTAACACTTCCTTGCCTCTTCTCTCCACCCTCAGACAACCAAACTCTCAGGAGAACTAATTGCTTGCAGAAATTGACTCCTGCAGATGAGATCCTTGGTGAATTTGAAGGCATTTTTAATTGACTCCACAAATTTCTACACTAGACCAGGGTGGGGGCATCAGGCACAGTCTTCCCAGGCCTCTGGACCCACCCCATGCTCACTGCTGGCTAATGAGCCAAACAACCAAACTTCTTAATAGACCAGGACCCAGGCCAGGTGGCCTTCCCAGGTTGTGCTGTTCAGCCTCCCCAAGGCCCCTCTGCTTTCCTTTTAATGATGCCCTGGAGAAAGTAGCACATCAAACTCCCAGCACTAAAAATTTATTCTATAATAGTTGGCTATAGTCTTTGTTAGATATAAATTTGATTTGGTTCCAAAAGATTTAAGATCTATTCCCCAATTGCCTGAAGAACACATACTTTTCCTCAAAAACAGTGTTCAGAATGAAAGTCATTCCTCGTGTCATGCTGCCCACTCCTCCTCAGGAGGGGCAGGTCACAGAAGAGGCAAGTGAACAGGACACCGGGTATTGCTGTAAGAGCAACTGAGTTGTGTTGAGGAACTGCCAAAAGAATTAGATGCAGCTTTTGCAATTGCAGGCTATATCCTTGGACTCAGCTTCTTCCAGGTGAAAATCACCCTAGTCACTGCCCAGACTCCAGGTCAAGTTGGTCATGGAAAACAGGGTTTCTAAGGCATGCAAATTGGTCACTGGGAGACCCAGTTATGCCCAGAGCTCTCCTTGGCCAGGGAGGAAGTAGTAGGCTCAAGGGAAGTAGGTATGCAGCCAGCAGCCATGATGCCTCTCCAACCCCACTGGATGATCTTCCTGATCTGCACCCTCTCATTTTCCAGCTGCTACAAGGAAACTCAGGAAGGTCAGCAGCCCCACCAAGAAGACCACACAATTGTTCAGTGAGGACATGGCCCCCATGCCCCATTATTCACTGCTATATATGGACCCTGACAGGTACTCCAATCCCCACTGCCCACATTCCCCTGTCTCCCACCAGTACCTCCAATAGCTCACAGCTGAACACACATGCCCCAAATGCAGGGGCCACACAGTTTTCCAGTGCTCATGGACCACCTTTGGTCCCTGAGCAAACAGTTCAACCACAAAGACAATCCTGGGATGGTGGCAACATGAATGTTGAAACCATGAAAGACAAATCAGAGTTGAGTTTACAGTCTACAGCATTTTATTCAGAAAACCAAGATTTTGCTGCAGAAAAGGAAACTACAATGGAAGTAGTGTCAGGGATCTAGGGATGGCAAACATTTTTATAGACATTGTAAGGAAGTTAGTTTTAGCTCTATTTATTGAACAAGAGTTTGTCCATTATATGTGGCATGTTTAGGGCAGGTGGACTTTGTTTTATTTTGGATCAAATGTAATGAAGTAGGAGCTGGATCAGCTATTTGGGTTGCTGCCTTTGTAGGATTCAAACTTCAAAACATAAAGAGGCAGCTCAATAGGGCATGATGATTTGGGCTCTGAGGGTTCCCCCCCACCCCCACCCCACCCCAGGGCTTTGTCCATACTGTTTTATAAAGACTGAGGGACAACTATTATTTTAGTGTAGTAACATTGAAGTTACATTTTTAAGTGTCTTTGACTTTTAAGTACTCAGCTTATGTACTACGCAGCAAGGGAATAGGAATGGAGGAGTTGTAGACAAAAATTATTGGACATATATTAATAATATTTTGAAGTATAATGAGTATATAGGGCTCATTATACTACTCACTGTGCTTTTTGTATGTCTGAAATTTTTCAAAAAGTAGTCTTGTTTACACCAAACACTTACCTCCTGCCCAGATCTGCTTTTCTCCATGGGGTCATATCATGTTTATTTGCACCAACCTTCAGCAGCACCCCATGTCTGGATGGGAGGCTTTTACTTCACCCACACCAAATCAAGCACCAGCCCTGTCCCCATGTCTGGATGGGAGACTTTCTCCTCCCCAACACCCAGTAAGAACCAGCCCTTTCCAATATCTGGATGAGGATTTCCCCTTCTAAAACCCAACTGGGCACCAGGCCTGTCCCCTTGTCTGAATGGGACCTGCTCCACTCCTACCCCCACCTCCAATCAGGCACCAGCCCCATCCCCATATATGAATAGGGGACTTTCTCCTCACCTATCCCCACCCCCAGTCAGACATCAACACTGTCCTCAGGTATTGTTGGCATGCTTTCTCCCCAGCCCCATGTATTTCCATGCCCTAATCCCTACAACCTGTTAATATGTTACTTTACACTCTATAATGTGGACCATTGACCATGTGGTGCAGCAGTGCTCAGAGATGTATTCACCAAGTGTAATGAATGTCCCATGATGATAGAGGAGGTTGTTGTTATGGGAGGAGTGGGGTGAGGAGGGTGGGGTGTATATGGGGACCTCATATTTTTTTAATGTAACATTAAAAAAATAAAGACAAAAAATGTTATTTTACATGATAAAAGGGACCTTGCAGATATGATTTAAATATCTTGAGGTTGGGATATTATCTTGGGTTATCCAGGTGGGCCCATGTAGTCACAAGGGTCCTTATAAAAGGCAGAAAAGGGGATCACAGTCAGGAGAAAGGCAATGTAGTAAGAGAAGCAGATATAGTTGTTACATGTTTTGAAAATGAAGGAAGGAATCACAAGCCAAGGAAGGAGGCAACCATGATAAGCCAGAGGAGCAAAGAAATATATTCTCCACTCAGAACATCTAGAGGGAACTATTTCTGCCAACACCTTCACAATAGCCCAAGATTCACTTTGCACTTGTGACCTCCAGAAATGCAACAGAATAAATTTACACTGTTTTAAGTCACAGGAATTTTGGTAATTTTTAACAGCAGTCCTGGGAAATTAAACAGAAATTTCTTTTCATATTAATGCGTAAGCATGTAAATGGATGGTGGAGATGGCAGCACAACATTGTGAATGTAATTATTACCACTGAATTATGCCTTTGAATGTGGCTAAAAAGAGAAATTTGAGTTGTATTTATACCATAATAGAAAATTACAAAAAAACTCCCCAAGACACATACAGATTCATCAACAAAGAACAGAAACCTCACTTGCATAAGGGACACACAAATCCTCTCCAATAAAATGCTGACTGAAAAATGAGTCTCCCTCACCTAAAAGTAGTTTCCAGGAAGCTAGCATGAAATATACTGTCATGCTTATACTTGGCACTATTGAAAACTGCATGTAAATATAGGTCTTACAGGACTGAGCACAGAGGGAAACCTGAACTATTATACATGTACATGGGGGCAAAAACTAAACTCCATGAACTGTGATAGTCTCACAAAAATTCCTATATTAGTCAGAGTTCTGAAGGAAAACAAAATCAACAGGAAATATCTGTAAATATTAGATTTTATAAAATTGTCTCATGCAACTGTGGGGATGCACAAAACCAAATTCCATAGTGCAGGCTACAAGTAGGAAATCTGATGAAGGTTTTCAATGAATTCCCCAGGAGAAGCAGACTGGCTGAAGTAGAATTGGAAATTCTCTAATCTGACTGCTGAAATCATCACTTTTTAAAAAGACTTCAACTAATTGGATGGCATGCCTCTCTCTCATTGTTAAAAGTTATCTCCTCAGTTGATTGTAGATGTTATCAGTCATATAGGCAACCAACTTACTGATAATTTAAGTCCATGAAATATCCTCACAGTAACAGGCTAGTATTTTCTTGACAAAACAACTGGATGCCATCATCTGGACAAGTTGATGCATGGACCTATCACAGTATACCGCTTGTCAATCTGGCAACTATAAATATCACCTAAAACCATAATCTCTGAACAAAAACAATAACATTCATATTTTTGATCTAACAATACTCAACTGCTCTTCATACAAGCAGAAACATGCTAAACCTCTCCAGAATAGGTGCACATCCTTGGGTAATACTCACTCTTAGATTTGATATCCTATAACATAAATTCTACAACATGAAACTAATATGAACTTCTGTCATATGATAAGGGGATATGATAGGGAAAAAAAACAAGATATTTGCTCTATGTACACAAACAAACATACTCACAAAAAGGAAGAAATATTCATAACCATGTCAGTCCTTGTTTATGTAATTGGTCACATGGTCATAGTATTTATCACTACCTTCTTCCATTACCCATTCCATGTTCCCTTTTTCCTCAACATGCACCTCAGTTGGTCAGAGTTCTTTGTCTGGTGGGGTGGCCTAAACTTCATTCTTGAAACTTCTGGCCCATTGGCAGTCCTGCCTGGATTGGGTTATTGCAGTTTTCCATTGATTTTAATTCCTGTTGATTCAGAGGTATGCAGAGCCAAAAGTGACCAGGTGGCAGTCTTAATTTCTGGTTCGATTGAATCATTGTTGGGTATACTGGTAGAAGTATACTTCCATTTGGAACTAAGGCATGTATGCCACCAGAGCTTAAGGTTGCAGGGATAGGTAGCAAGAATTTTTCTAGGGGATAACTGAGGGTAATAATGATTACTGTCATTCCCATTTCTACCTCTTGATTCCTGGACCTTGAATCCAGACTATGGGAGAAATGTTGATTAAGAACATATACAGCCTCCAGGAGAATAGTCTCACAGCTGTGTAGATTGTTGTCACCTATTTAGCTCTGTAATTGATTCTTTAGAAGGGCATTTCACTGTTCTATCAATTCAGTTGCTTCAGATGATGGGGAAAATGGTAAGACAAGTGAATTCATGAGTATGAACCCATTCCTGCATATCATTTGCTGTGAGGTGGGTTCCTTGATCAGCAGCAAAGCTTTGTGGAATACCATGATATTTTTGGTGGACAAGGCATTATGTAAACCCATGGATGGTAGCTTTGGCAGAATCATTGAATGCAAAGGAAACCTGTACCTGTATTATATGTCTATTCCAGTTTGAAAAAAAACACTACAACTTTGTGTTAGTCAGCCAAAGTGGTGCTGATGCAAAATACCAGAAATTGGTTGGATTTTATAAAGGGTATTTTTTGGGGGTAGGAACTAATAGATACCAGGCCATAAAGCATAAGTTACTTCCCTCACCAAAGTCTACATTCACGTGTTGGAGCAAGATGGCCACTGATTTCTCCAAGGGTTCAGGCTTCCTGGGTTCCTCCCTTCCAGGGTCTTGCTTCTCTTTGGGCTCAGGGTTCATCTCTTCCTGGAGCTTGCTTCTCTTTCCTCTGTGAGCTAACTTCCTGGGCTCCAGCTTAAGGCTTCAGCATCAAACTCCAACATCAAAACTCCAACACCAAAAACCCTCCAACTCTGTCCATTTTCATCCCTTTTTTCTGGGAGTCCCCACCCACCAAGGGGTGGGCACTCAGGCATCTGGGTGCCAACCAAGCTCCAGACGTCTCCCTCCAAGAATGTAGAGGTGGTTGCAACACCTTACACAATCTTTGGGTTAGAGTCCTAACTCCCCTAGTACAATGTTGTGAAGACAACATTTTACCTAAACTTTGGCATACAGGCTCAACTCTCTCAGAGTAATGAGTTGACCACCTGACCTTCTCTAACCTTTGAGGTAAAGGTCCACTCCTCTCAGACCTGTGGGGTGCTAACCTTAACTGTCCTAATGCTCAGGGAATGTGCTCTACCCTCTCTGTACCCTGGGGCAGCAAAACTCTCCCAGAACATTGGACAGGAACATCCACCCTCTTCAACAACTGGGGCGAACTCACCCTACTGTACACATGGGTGGGGCTCCTCTTTGGCCCAAGGTGATGGCCTAATTCCAGATCTCAGTCTCCATGGTTTTCCTTCAATATCTCCTTTCCATGTCCTTTTTATTCCAGGCTGACAGTGGTTTTGTTCATACAGCTCTCTCAGAAAACCTTGCTGGTTTAGTATGCAGGAAGCATGGGTCCAAACCGCCAGAGAGTAAGACATTTCAAAAGTCTTTCTGAGATAACTACATCTTCAATCCTAATTTACAAGTTCCAAGTTTAGTGAAGGCCTCCAGTCAGGCACTTTCATCTGGGAGCTTGACTTCCAGAGGCTTGGAATTCCCAGAATCATCTTCTCTTTTCTTTGTGCCTGAAAGTTCAGTCCTCAGCAAATCTCTCATCTAACATTTTGCTCTAAGCTGCAGGCAGAAGCCAAACTGCATTCTCCAGGTTTGCTTTGGAAATTTCTTCAGCTAAATGCCCAGACTCACCACTTTCAAATTCTGCATTCCATAAAACACCAGGAGTTAATCTTGCTAAGTTCTTTGTAAATTTAACACATGGATCACCTTGCTCTAGTTTCCAATACTAGTTTCATCATTTACTTCTAAAGCATCATAAAAAGTCTCTTAGCATCCATATTGCTATCAACAATCTCTTCAAAGCACTGCAGGTGTTTTCTTTAAAGCATCTCACAAGTCCTCCAAAAAATATCCCTTTCCCATTTACAAAACCATTACAGCATTTTGGTAATTGCAAAAGCACTTCCTCACGTCTCAGTACCAAATTCTGTATTAGTCAGCCAAATGGGTGCTGATGCAAAATATCAGAAATTCATTGGTTTTTATAAAGAGTATTTATCTAGGGTAGGAGCTTACAGATACCAGGCCATAAAGCATAAGTTACTTCCTTCACCAAAGTCTATTTTCACGTGTTGGAGCAAGATGACTGCTGATGTCTGCGAGGATTCAGGCTTCCTGGGTTCCTCCCTTCCAGGGTCTTGCTTCTCTCTGGGTTCAGGGTTCCTCTCTTCCCAGGGCTTGCTTCTTCCTGGGCTCAGGTTTCCTCTCTTCCTGGGGTGTGCCTCTCTTTCCTCTGTGAGATTACTTTCTGGGGCTCCAGCTTTAAGGCCTCAGCATCAAACTCCAACATCAAAAGTCCAACATCAAAAACCCTCCAACTCTGTCCTTTGCCATATCTTTTATCTGTGAGTCCCCACCCACCAAGGGGTGGGTACTCAACACCCTACTGACTTGATTATTTAATCAAGTAAACTTTTGAATCCAACATAATCTCACATGCCCAGAGGAAAAGATCAGTTTATAAGCATAATCCAATATTTCTTTTTGGAATTCATCAATAATATCAAACTACCACAACCTTCCGTGATGGAAGTGGTCTTATGTAATCTACCTGCCACCAGGTACCAAGCTGACCACCTCTAGGAATGTTGCTATATCAGGGACTGAGTATAGGTCTTTGCTGTTGGCAGATTTGACACTCAGCAAGTGGTAGTAGCTATGTCCACCTTGGTGAGTGGAAGACCATTTTTCTAAACCCCTGCATAAACTCCATCCCTTCCAAGGTGGCCATTTTTTTCATGAGCCCATTGGGCAATGACAGGAGTGGCTGGAGGAAGAGGCCAATTGGTATCCACAGAACAGATCACCTTAACCACTTGATTATTAAAATCTGCTGTATTTACCCTTTCATGAGCATTCACATGAGACACAAATATCTTCATGTGTATTGCTCCATAATAAAGGTCTATACATAAACCTCTTTCCCAGGCCTCTTTGTTATCAATTTTCCAATCATGTTCCTTCCAAGTCCCTGACCATCCAGCTAATTAATGACAATTCATGAATATGCCTGTGTCCATTTCTACTTCCATGAAAAAAATGCATAACTAAGTGCACTGCTCAAAGATTCAAAGTCCCAGGAGTATGCCAAAAGCTGTTTCTCAAAAGGAAAGTAGCTAACTGCAGAGGATGGCAAGGATTTATGCCAAGATCCTAAGGGTCTGCATTATTATTCTTCTATACGGACCTGCCAAAGCCTCCAGACAGCATTTCTATTTGCCACTGACACTTCCAGCACCATTGGAACTGCTGGATCATATGTCCCAAGTGACAGAGCAGCTTGCAGAGCAGGCTGGACCTGTCACAGAGCTTCCTCTTGTTCTTATCCCTACTCAAATCTAGCATCTTTTCTGGTTACTCAGTAAATGGGCCAGACTAGCCCACTGATGTGAAGAATATGTTGTCTCCAAAATCCAAGGGGGACATCTAGGCACTGTGCCTATTTTCTGGTTGTAGCAGGGATGATTTAAAATAGCTTATCTTTCATCTTAAAAAGGCTATTTCATCAATGCCAGTCAGTCTCTGGGAGTAAGACTATTTTGACTGCCTCTCTGTCCATTGGGGTAGCCTTCCCATTGTGTTTAAGGTTCCCAGTTCAGCAACAACAGTTTTCACAGTATTATCTGATCTTCAAAGAAGAGCAACCACAGAACACTTCAGGGAAAATGGAGTTAATCTCACCAATTTATTCCTCATAGTCCTGCTGAAAGGTATGTTCTCTGACTTCCTGGTATGGGTGAGTAGGTCTTAGATGATAAAGCCACTTTAACATTCCAATCTCTCTAAGCCTTCAGAAATACTCATCTACATTATACCTGGGAAGTTCTTGTAATTCAACCTCAGGTAATGTTGGTCATCTTTTAGCCCATATTTTAGCCAATCACCCAAACAAACTGTTAGAGCTTTTTCTAACACCTGGAGCTAAAACCTTTTAATCCAGAATCTCTGTGTAGTAAGCCCATATCAATAAATTCAGCCTTATCTCCCTTTATTTTCTTTTCACCACCTTCCCACCCTTTTTTTTTTTTTTTTGGTCATTTATTGGAATTCTCTTTAATTTCTTTCATCAGTGTTTTTTAACACTTTTATTAAATTAATAAATCACAAAGAATGTTACATTAAAAAATATGAGGTTCCCACACTCTTAATATGCATTCCCACACCTATTTCCCTTATTTCTGTCAATGTAAATGAAAATACACATTTTATACCTCAATTTTGGGGGCTTGTTGGGATTTCAACTATAGGTCTGGAAGAAAAGAGTCATGGTGGAGGAGGGTCATGAGAAGAATTAGAAGGGTTTTGCAAGTCAATTTATTCATGGTATTCTGTTTCAGTATCATCTGGTGAAACAGGATTAATTTCTTCAGACAGAGCAGTGAGGGCTGCTTCCTCAGGGGAAGTGGTTACCAGTTCATCAGGCACAGTAGGGTTGATCTCTGCAGGTGAATATTGGATGGCAATTTCCTCAGGGCAGACTGGAGGTAAGGAAGTGGTTTCAGGTCAGACTGGAGGTCAAGAAGCTTCATTGGCTTGCATATTAATTTTCTTTAAGGTACATATTTTTAAATTTTTAAATTGAAGTATATCATTCATACATGAACATGCATAAACAATAAGTGTATAGTAAAGACTGTGAACTTACAAAATAAACATACATAATATCACACAGAGGTGTCTCATACATCACCCCTCCACCAACTCTTTGCATTGTCGTGAAACATTTGTTACAAATTATGCAAGAGGATCATCAAAATATTACTACCAACTGTAGTCCTTATCTTACATTTGGTGTATTTTCCCCCAACCCATACTATTTTTTTAAAAATGTATTTTTGTAACAGATATTGTGAACTTGAAAAATAATCATACAGATGTGTAGATTTCCCATATAACTCCACACCCTGGTGGAACATTTGTTACAGATTATGAGATAATATCATCAGATTATTACCATCAATCATGACCAATTGTATACATTTGGCCCACTTTTTCCGAACATCTTTAAGGTATATTTTGATGAACAGAAGATATGATTTTGGTGATACTTAATTAGTAAATTTAATATATAAACTTTAAAGCTTTATACTTAAAAAAAGAAGCTATTTACTCTGGGCAGGTTGGAAGTCAGTTAGCTGTTTACTCAGGACAGACTGGAAGTCAGGTAGATGTCTAATAAAGGCAGGCTGGAAGATGTATACTTCTCCTGGAAAACCATTACAAACTACTTGGCAAAGCCTCAGCAGTATCTAGGGTTTCAATATCCCCACTGCCATCATTATCAACCCATATGTTCCCATTCCAATGTTCAGTATCTTATACCTTTCCAATCAATGTCCTCACATAATAACCTACACTCTGGATAGGTGGGAATTTAAGTTGTGTTGTAACTCAGCAACTCCCACAATGAGACACTGGGTCTAGTTTTATAGATCTCAAGTGTGAAGGTACATGAAATTAGATTTTCTATCAGGGCACATACAAAATCTTCTGTGTCCTTCCTGCAGCACTTAAGTTGCAAATTTGAGATCTTTAGCTCAGCCTTTCTTTCATAACTGTATACAAGGTACTTAGACACAGTCAAACAACATCATTTTACCTTTTAACTCCATAATGTTAGTGTGAAAACCACTCTCACCCAGACCCTTGCTTCTTATAATCATTTGAGTAGCCATATCCAGTGGTGATAATTTGGTACATCTATTGCCAATTCATGCCATGGACTAGCAGTACCATCTTAATTATTGGAAATAGAGTCATCAGTGCCTTTGTATTTAATGAGAGCCAATAGCAAAAACTCCAGAACCAATCCCATTTTTTAAGATTATGTTTCTCAAGAGCAACTCAAAGAACCAAAGCTGTATTAGTCAGGGTTCTCTAGGGAATCAGAACCTACAGGGGATATCTGTAAATATTAGATTTTACATAATTGTCTCATGCAACTGTGAGGGTGCAGAGCTCCAAATTCCATAAGGCATACTGCAAACTGGGAACCCTGATGAAGATTTCTGATGAGTTCCCCAGGGGAAGTTGGCTTGTTGAAATAGAGATGTATATTCTCTTGTCTGAGAGATAAAGTCATTATTTCCCCATTTAAATCTTCAACTGGATGAGATGTTCTCTTCAGTTGATTCTACATGTAATCAGCCACAGATGCAATCAAATTACTGATTATTTAAGATCACAAAATGTCCAATGATTGCTTTACCAAACACCTGGGCACCATCACCTGGCCAAGTTGACACATGAACCTAACCATCACAAATTCCCTTCCTTAAATGGACAACATGAGTCTTCATCTGTTTGAAATTCATTTACCTTTGCATTCTGGAGGTCACAATTCCTAGTTAACTCTCAAGTTCTGCAGGGTTCACAAGATTTTGGAGGTATAGTAGTTCTTATTGACAAACTCACTGGCTCATGGAAGAAATGGAGAGCATATATAAACAAATAGCCCAAGAAATAATATTACATGTAATAGTTGTACAGGTATCTGCATTTCTTAGGGTTTCTACCCAGCAAGGTTCTCATTTCAGCTCTCTGTGGTGGGGAGATGAACAATAATTGTGTTCTTCTCAAGGACAAGATGACATCAAGGAACCTGTGAATCCATGAAGGAAGTTGTCAGAAAAGTGGGAGCTAGAATCAGTTTCCTGGTTCCACAACAAGATTTTGTCCTATAACCTACAGATCTATGCTGATTGCTAAACAGGTGTCTAGGAAAGAGAATTAGGGGACACACAGACAGGTATCAGGTTCAATTCTAAAGAAAAAAATTTAATCATAATAGCCTACTGATGCTGACCAAATCTGGTCTCTATGGTAGAATACTAGTAAGTCCACTCTAATCCATATTTTATTCCTTCATCCTGTGGACTCTAGCAATGGTAGAAATTGTACCATTGATGTGGAGACAGTGACTATGGTAGTTGCTGAGGGCAGGGAGAGGGAAGAAGAGACATTGTGGGGGAATTTTTGGGACTTGGACTTGTCCTAAATGATATTGCAGGGACAGATGCTGGACATTATATATCCTGCTACAACCCACTGAATGGACTGAGGGAGAGTGTAAACTATAATGTAAACTATAATCCATGTGGTGCAGCAGTGTTCCAAAATGTATTCATCAAATGCAATGAATGTGCCACAATGTCATATGAAAAAGGTTGTTTATGTGAGAGGAGAGAGGGGGGTGGGTTGTGGGGTATATTTTTTGTGATCTTTATGTCTTTAAAAAATACAATTAAAAATGAATTAAAGAAAGAAATGGGCAAGGTCAAAAACAAAAAACCTGGTCTCCTGCACATTTATGAAGGAAGGAGTAAGATGGAGCTAAAACCTGTGTTGACAATGTATTAGAGAGCAACTAAGAGAAATATCAACAAACTCCTACTTAAACAATAAAATATTTACTATTCCTGTAATGAAAAACATAAGTAAATGCAGCTTGATCCAATTTTTGGCTCCATTTCTCTGTGAATCTCTGTTTTTTTTTTCAACACAAGTATGTCAGCTTCTTTCATGGGCTTTCTGTCAGGGAGAACAAAGGGCTGCCTGTGCTCACATCTGCACATCATAACCCACAGCAGGAGACCTGCTTTTTCAGTGCCCCCAGTAAAGTCCTCATTTTTCTCCAAATGGACTAACTGTTATGTTCCTGTGCCTGCATCACTCACTTGCACCAGACTTAAATTAGAGTTAAATATGTAGGCAGTGTATAAACTAGAGCTGGGCATATGGACATGGCATAAGCTAAAGATGAATGTGCATACAGGGCTTAATCTAGAGCTCAGCATGTAACAGCATTTATCTAGAACTCATCATGCAGGTGGGGCTCTTGTGCTAGGTATGGAACCCGGGCACAAACTAGACCTTGGCATACAGATCAGGCTTAATATAAAGATGAGTATTTTTTAATGGAGGAGGACTGAACCTTTATATGAGCCTTCAAGCAGGTCTTAAATTAAAGCTGACCATGCAAATGGGACTGAAACTTGATCTGATCATGTAGGCAGGGTTTAATCTAGAATTAACAGTGCAGATAATGGGAGCAGGTATAACTCAGTGATTGAGCCCCTGCTTCCCATGTACAAGGTCCCAGGTTAAACCCCTGGTACCACCTAAAAAAAGAGTGCAGGTGGGACTTAAACTAAATTTGCATATACAGGCAAGACTTAAGCTGCAGCTAACCACAGAGGTGGTGGTACTTAAACTTGATCTGAGTATTCAGGAAGGGTTTATCTAGAGCTTAGCATACAGGTCGGATTGAAATTTAATCTGAGCATGGAGGCATGTTTTAAATGAGAGCTAGGAGTGCAGAAGGGGCATAAATTATTACTGACCATGCACACAAAACTAAACTTGATTGAGCTGTGGGCAGGGTTTAAACTAGAGCTGACCATGTAGTTGGAGCTTAGTCTAGAGCTGATCATGCTGTCAAGACTTAAACTAGATCTGATATTGTAGACAGTACTCCCAGTCCCACCAGCATCATTTTCTTCATTCCCAAATGAGCAGCTAGAGAAAAATCTGTTAAATCAAAGTCTGATCATGCTAGGCCACTCCAGAAAACCTTTAAAAGATCTCTCCCTGTTTTAGTTTGCTAAAAGCTGCTAGGAGCAATATACTAGAAACAGGTTAGCATTTATACTGGGAATTTATTAGGTTAAAAACTTTCAGTCCCCAAACTGTGAAAATGTCCAAGTCCAGGCATCATCAGAGATACTGTCTCACTGAATTTGGCTTCTGGCAATCCTGAACTCCTGCTATATTGCAAGGCACATGGAGGCATCTGCACGTCTGGTTCTCTGCCTTCTCCTCCAGGTTTATTTTCTCCCTGAGTTCAGTTGTGAGTGATCATCTTTCCCATCTCCTCCAGTCTGCCTCTCTTAGAGCCTCTCAGTGTGCTCTTTCCAAGACTTTGTGCTATGCTGATTCCAATCTCTGCTTCTAGGACCTCTCCCTCAGCCTCTCAGGGTTTCTCTGTCTCTGCTACCTTTTTCTGTGTCTTTGTGTCTGCAGTTTTTATTCTTTATGTCTGCTACTTTTAGACCTCTGTTTATAAAGGACTCCAGCAAGAGGATCAACGCACACACCCTGGGTCATACCTCACTGAAGCAGTTCAAAGATCCCCAGCTGAATCTAATCCAGTCAAAGTGTCCCACATCCACAGGAATGGATTAGGGTCACATGAGGAAAGGAGATGGGTCATAAGTAATCCCAGAAGGAGAGATACTAACATCTAGAAGACATGGATTAGAGTGGTACCAAGTGGCTCCATAGAAAATCCATGAAACTTTAAGGTTTTGTTAGTCCCAAGGGATTTCTCCTAAGATCCTATGATTGACATCCAAGTCTGTTAATACTTTGGTGAGACCCTACAAAAGTCCTCGACCTCTGCTTGCCTTAAGGAAAGAGAAACCTGCCAGGGTAGGAGATCCCTGTAACCTCTGTAGAGAGTATCATGCTTCCCAAGGGCATGCAGAAGAAAACAGGAGAATAATTCCACCTAGGAATGTGGGCACAGGAGTCCTCTATGGGCATGCATCCCACCATTACCTGCTGGCATGCTCTGTGCAGGGTTCAGTGAGGGCATGGCACTGCTTAATACTCTAGGTTTGCTGTAGCCCAGGTGGGGCACAAGAGGCCAGAGTGCATGGGCTGGTCTCCTTTTCCTGCCATAAGTCAATTCCCCTTTCATTAATGCATAGTATAATCGACACAACTTTCTATTTGTACAAAGATCAAAGTTTGCGAGTCCTGTTATATAGAACTTTGCTCAGCTCCACACTGACTGTGTCCTGGTCATCGAACACTCGTTTTATTTTGAGACAGAACCCTCCACAGGATTCTGTATAGTTAGATGGGGCTAAAAGGATAATGGAACTCAGAAGCAGAGCTATGGTGACAACCAGAGCTGTGAAGGACCTGCAGATAGCCACCAAAGTATCTCTCCAGGTGGTGTTGGAGCAGCTTTGTAGTGTTCTTTATTGATGATGTTGGAAAGCCTGAGGCATCTCCCAGTTCTCCTTGGGTGTCATTGGGAGTTACTGGTGTCTATTGTTAGGCTTGTTCTTATAGTAAAGTAAGGAGGCATCATACTGTAAGGTGGCAAAAAGAGATAGCCAAAATAATGTCTACCTCTGTTGAAAAACATCATAAAGTCTGGTCTGCACGAATATGGCCCTGATGACAGGAGACAATGAACCCTTTGTGTCCTCTGTGGTGAATGTTGGTCCTCTAATATTACAGACTCTCTATTTGGCAGCACTCAATAAAACTCTGAATAACTCCTCACTCAAGGATATATTAATAGAAGATCTTCTGGAAATAGAGAGAAAAGTAAGTGCCCCAAACCTTCATCTCATGGAATGATGATAGCTTGCTTTCAAGAACAGACTTGGTCACTCCGTAGGGCAGAAGAAATGCTCCAATTACATATGACTCATGCAAAAAAAGACCTTAAAATCATTTCAGATAAATGGAGAAAAAATTCAGAAGAAAATGACAGATGGTGTGAATGAAAACATTTATATTCAGGAAAATGTAAAAGTGATCACCCAAGAAATTATGTGATGGAAACAAAGGGAGCAAGAAATACAGGAACAGATAAAAGTGCTTGAATACTCCAATGTAAGAATGAAAAAGGCTCTGGAAGAAGAGTGCCATATAAAATCTCTCACAGAAAATGTGTTGAAGACCCTAAATTTATCTGTTCACTTAAGAGAAAATTACATCCACAACTAGAAGCGGGAAGAGTGCATCCAGTACCCATGTGCAATCTAAGCCCTCACTTGACATAGGTGTGCAATGGACACAACCAATCCAATGTCCACAGAGAAAATGTGGAATGGGTGTGGGAATGGTAGCCATGGGGGCTGCTGGGTGTGGGGAACGGGAGGAAGAGATGAGATGTGGAGGCGTTTTCGGGACGTGGAGTTGTCCTGGATAGTGCTTCACGGACAATTACGGGACACTGTAGATCCCCCCAGGGCCCACTGGATGGAACGTGAGAGAGTCTGGGCTATGATGTGGACCATTGACTATGGGGTGCAGTGATGCTCAGAGATGAACTTACCAGGTGCAATGGATGTATCACGATGATGGGAGAGAGTGTTGCTGTGGGGGGAGTGGGGGGCGGGGGCGGTGGGGTTGAATGGGACCTCATATATATTTTTTAATGTAATTTAAAAAAATAAATAAATAAATATTAAAAAAAAAAAAGAGAAAATTACAAGTGTGAGGGCAACCTGAAATTAGACAAAAAGAGGGAATCAGAAAATAGAGAACACCTAGTCTATCAATCAACTGTTGAACTAAGCAAACATTAATATTGTGAACCTAAATGTTTCATCTGAAAGGCTGAGAGGCCAAAAACAAGAAACATTCAAGGAAGTATGTGATGAAAATCAAATAACTGAAATGATTACAGAGCACATAAAAAAGTCTGCAGTTTAAGCAAGCATTTCTATAATTGGAAAATTCTCATCTGAAAAATGTGATTGACAAGTTTCAGATGAAATTTCAAATAAATTCTGAAGTTCATAAAAAACATGTGGGGAACTTATTTTGTTGAGCTGTTGTGCAGCTGCTTCCCACATAGGAATTCCTGGGTTCAGTTCCTGGTGCCTCTTAAAAACAAAATCAAAATCCAACAACAAGCAAAACAAATGAATAAACCAACTCAGGGGAACCAATGTGGCTTAGTGGTTGAGTGCTGTCTTCCCACTTACAAGGCTCTGGATTCAATCCCCAGCTACCAGTACCTCAAAACAAAACAAAAACCCATGGTCTGCATCTTGAGAAAAATTCAACTGAAGAGGTATCTTACTGTTCATAGAGAAGAAACTTCACAAAGTATACAGAAACACAAACTTCACATATCAGAGGTGTAATCTCTACAAGAAGATGGCTGAAGTCATGGACAAAGAATGGAAAAGATTGATTCTTTATATTAAGCCAGATTATATACTATGAAGGGAAAGTTAAAAAAAGGGGGGGGGGGGAGGACTGAAAGCTCTGTCCACTGGGAGGAAGCTCAGTGAGCTAAAAAATGAAAATGAAGGCGGCAGAATTGGCCCAGTGGTTAAGGCGTCTGTCTACCACACAGGAGGTCTGCAGTTCAAACCCTGGGCCTCCTTGACCCGTGTGGAGCTGGCCCACACACAGGGCTGATGCGTGCAAGGAGTGCCCTGCCATGCAGGGGTGTCCCCACATAGGGGAGCCCCATGCGCAAGGAGTGCACCCCATAAGGAGAGCTGCCCAGTGCAAAAGAAAGTGCAGCCTGCCCAAGAATGGCACCACCCACACGGAGAAATGACACAACAAGACGACTCAGCAAAAAGAAACACAGATTCCTGTGCCACTGACAACAACAGAAGCGGACAAAGAAGACGCAACAAATAGACACAGAGAACAAACTACCGTGGCGGGGAGGGGGGCGTATACTTATGAGAGACTTATGGGTTTAAATATAAATGTAATTTTAAGAAACAAACAAAAACTAAACCCACCAAAAACAAAGCAAAAAAAAAAAAAAAAAACCGACAAACCAAAACTGTGTCATTTCCCATGTCTCAAAACTATACACAATATTCTGAAGATTACTTGTGAATATATATAGCATGTCTGCCTCAAATATATTACACTTCATAAATGATCTCTAACACATACAATTTAGGAGTGTACGGTCTCACTTGGAGATAATGTCAGTATCTAAATTTGAGCCCTTGTATCAATATGATGTCTAAGCACTGATCAAGAGTAGCCCTAAAAGAGCATGGTGATAAATCTTGGCCTCTTGGCTCTTACTTGGTTTACAGTCTGATCATCTCTATTTCAAACCCCTGTGATCTGGAATCTGCTGAAATCTTCTTACAGCTGGGGTGCCACCCATTCATTCACACATTCCTTTATTTATTCATTCCAAAACTTTCATTGTAAATCAACTTGTATAGGCTACACATTCAGGGAGAGAACATGATTTGCTGAGCCAAAGTAGTAAATATATGATTAAAACAGTAAGTGTAAGGTGATCATGGCAGCACAGTGGAAGGAATAGTTGGGGAGATAAAGAGACAGTAACATTGCCCCCTCCTTCTTTCCAGGAGTATTCCTGAAATAGATGTTATTTTCTTTTTTACTTCAGGTATTAAATTTACTCTTAGGTTTTAAAGGTGCAGATATCTACAATTGTTATAACTTCTTGATGTTGATCCTTTTATTATTATGAACTGACCCACTGTGTCTGCAGTAATATTTCTTCTCTTTTCTGCTGAGCATTTCCAGGTCCCCTAAATACAAGTACATAGGCACAGGATCAACTAGGTGCTTGTGGGTGGCTAGGGCAATGCTGTGTTGGATAAAGAAGGAAGTTGACTTTCAGTTCAGTTCCATTGGTCAGTATCTCTATCCTTGTGCCAATACCATGCCATTTTGACCACTGTAGATTTGTAGTATGTTTTAAAGTGAGGTATATTCAACAAGGCAACCAAGCCCTCTCAACCGGGAGAGAACAGCATCTTCAACAAATAGTGCTTGGAGAACAGGATATCCATATGCAAAATAATGAAAAAGGATTACCATCTCACATCTTATACAAAAATCAACTCAAGTTGGATCAAAGACCTAACTATAAAAGCCAAGACCAAGAAGACCTTGGAAAATAATGAAGGGAAGCAACTACAGGATCTTGTAATGGGAAATGGTTTCATGAACATCACACCCAAAGCACGAGCAGCAAAAAAACAAATAGATAAAGGGGGCCTCCTCAAAATTAAAATCTTTTGCACCTCAAAGGAGTTTGTCAAGAAAGTGAAAAGAGCCTACCCAATGGGAGAAAATATTTAGTAACCATATATCTGATAGGACACTATATCCTGCATATATAAAGAAACCCTATATCTCAAAATTAAAAAGACAACTCATTTAAAAAATGGGCAAGAGAATTGAACAGACACTTCACCAAGGAAGAAATACAAATGGCCAAAAAGCACATGAAAAGATGCTCAAAATCCCTACCTATTAGGAAAATGTAAATCAAAACTATAATGAGGTACCGTCTTATTCCCATTAGACTGGTAGCTATTGAAAAAAAAAACACAGAAGACTACAAGTGTTGGAGAGGTCATGGAGGAATGGAAACCCTCCTCTACTGCTGTTGGAATACAGAAGTATCCAGCCATTCTGGAGGAGAGTTTGGCAGTTTCTCAAAATTTGGCAGTTTCTACATATTTGCGATATGACCCAGCAATTCCACGACTGGGTATATACCCAGAAGAAATGAAAAGAAGGACACAAACCAATATATGCGCATCAATGTTCATAGTAGCATTCACTATTGCCAGCAGTTGGAATCAACCCAAATGCCCTTCAACAGATGAATGGATAAACAAAATGTGGTATATATGTACAATGATATATGACTCAGCTGTGAGGAGGAATACAGTGCAAATGCATGGGATAACGTGGATGAATCTTGAGGACCTTATGTTGAGTGAAGTAAGCCAGGTATAGAAGGACAAACACTACGTGACCACTCTGATACGAAGTAAGCAAACCAAGCTGTCTCAGAGAGTTAGAGACTGGATGATAGGCTTATAGGAAATTGGGGAGGAGAGGAAGGTTGTGAGCTGATGCTTACATGGGTGAAATCTATGATAAAGTGGAGGTAAGTAGTTGTACAGGGAAGGGATAAGATGGGGCATAGGGATACTGTTGGGTGGGACTTTGTATACTTGAGGGGGGTTAGGGTTAGAAAGTTGGGCCAGATGGCTCAAGGAATTGGGGGCAGGGTTGGGGGAAGCAGATGAACATGGATTGTCAGGTATGCGGTTGAAACTATAATCTTGGCAAAACTCCTTAGAAAATATAATAAGGAAGGATTACTTGTTTAAGGTGCTTAATGGGGGGCATCTGGCACAGGGAAGGCCTTCTAGGGAGTGTGTGAGTGCTCATAGTGTCACAGTGTATTATATAATTAGGTGGAGACACTTAAAATGAGTGGGAAGGTGTCCCATACTGGAGAGGTCTGATAGTCTCAAACATAGGGAAGGGTGGCTCTCAAGAGAATTAGTGGCTCCCAATGGGGGAAGACAGTCTAGTATGTCAAGGCCTCAGCATTGTTGCAGTTATCTGTGATCTGGCCCATCAAGCAGTGAAGTTTGGTTGTCACAGTGGGCCATGAGGGGAGGAGGAGAGAAGAATATAATAGATGGAAGCAGAGGGGGCAATGGAAGTGTTCCACAAGATTGTGAAATGATGGATATAGGACATGTTAAATTTCACCAAAATTTATAAAGGTGTATAGTCTAAAATATAAACCATAATGTAAAACATAAGGTAATTAAAATTTTGGAAAAGTGTACAGTCTAAAATATAAACCATAATGTAAGCCAAAATGGAACCATGTTTGGTGCTATATTTCAATATCTGTACATGAGTTGCATAAACATAACATAAACATGTAGAAAGATCATTGCTGGGGAAGGGGAAAAATGGTTTGATGTTGGATATATGGGAGTCCCCTGTATTGTATATGATATATTGCTGTGATCTAGAACTTTTGTGAAGACAAAATTAAAAATTAAAAGATATTATGAGAACCAGCATGATGGCGGTGGAGTAAGGAGATCCTGGAGTCAGCTCCTGCTATAGGGCAGTTAGCAAACACCCAGAGCTCTCTGGAGCTAGCTGAAGAACATGTTTGGAGGTTCCACACAGCAGAAGAGCATCCTGCAATGTCCTTGGGGGAGTGGAAGGAGGAGGCTGCTCATCTGCAGAGAAGACTCATGAGTAGAATGCCCTATGCCCTGGAGACCAGTGCCCATCCTCCACTGGAGGTACAAGCCCCTTGGGAGCTGTTCCGTGGCTGGAATTGAAAGCTCCACTTCCCCAAAATGGGGGAGGAAGAGACGACTGAGCACCAATTTTAGCTATGATGAGGAAATTCAGTGGGCTACAGTGTAATCCTGAGAACAGCTAAGGTTTCAGCCTGTCCAGAAAGTGACTGGGAACTGCCATCTTAACTCCATGCCTGGCATGAGGGGAAGTTGGGCAGACTGAAAATTCCAGTGCTGGTGGGGACTGGTTTCTTCCCATCCAGATCATAATGCAGGTCTAGCCCAGGCCACAGTCCCACCTCCAGCAGAGAGGAAGCTATGGGGACCTGTGCCGGCCTCTCTGGGAAATTACTAGCCAAGCTGCAGAGGCCAGTAATTATCCTACTCTGGCAGCACAAGTTGTCCCAGGAGCTGTTCTGTGATGGGAATTGGAAGCTCCATTTCCCAGAAATGGGAGGAGGAGAGAGTTGGTTGCCAATCAGCTACTGATTGGGACACTTTGGCTGGCTAAGACATAACCCTGGGAGTAACTGGGGTGAGAACCAGCCCGTCAGAAAGAGACCAGTAGTCACCATTCTGACTCTGCCCCCAGCCTGAAAGGAAGCCAGGCTGACAGGTTCTTTCACACAGATCAGCCTGCAGCCCACCTAGGCTTCAGCCCCACCTCCGTCAGGGAGGAAGCTGAGGAGCGCTGCACCAGCCTATACAGGTAACTGCAGGGAACTTTGGCTGGCATAGAGTGAAAATCAGAAGTCTACCAGGGTTACTGCAGTTATCTTAGGACCTGCACTGCATGGATTTCTGCCACACCTGCAGCTCCATCACTGCCCCAGGAAGGAGAGAAAGGGATGTGAAGCTTCATCAGTCTCTGGGCAACCACAGTGTAGGCCTGCATGTGGATTATTCCATATACCTGTGACTCTGTCTTTACCCCAGGCAAAGGAGAAAGTTGGAAGAAGCTTCATTGGTCCCTGGTGCAATGAGGGCAGCTTGAGCCTCCACAGTTTACAGCACCAACTACATGCTTGGCTCTTACTGCATACCTGGCAAGGGAGAAATAATAGGAAGCCCTAAACTAGAGAGAAAAACTGCACCCAGAAAAAATACCCTAGTAAACCAGATGTGAAGAAACCAACAAAAAATTAGAATCCACATCAAGAAAGTGGAAGCTATGGCCCAGTTAAAGGAAAAAGATAAACCTCAGGATGACATAAAGGAGTTGAGACAACTAATTATAGATGTTTAAACAAATCTCCTTAATAAATTCAATGAGATGGCTAAAGAGATTAAGAAGACATTGGATGAGCACAAAGAAGAATTTGAAAGCATACATAAAAAAATAGCAGATCTTATGGGAATGAAAGGTGCAATCAATGAAATTTTTTTAAAAAACTTTGGAATCATATAATAGTAGATTTGAGGAGGCAGAAGAAAGGATTGGTGAGCTTGAAGAAATGACCTCTGAAAGTGAACATCCAAAAGGACAGATGAAGAAAAGAATGGGAAAAATTGAACAAGGTCTCAGGGAACTAAATGACAGCAAAAGGTGTGCAAACATATGTGTCATGAATGTCCCAGAAGGCAAAAAGAAGGGAAAAGGGGCAGAAGGAATATTTAAGGAAATAATGTAGAAAATTTCCCAACCCTATTAAAGGACATAGGTATCTCTGTCCAAGAAGCACAATGTACTCCCATCTGAAAAAATCCAAATAGACCAACTCCAAGACACATACTCATCAGAATGTCAAAGGCCAAAGACAAGCAGCAAGAGAAAAGCAATGCATAACATATAAGGGCTATCTAATAGGGTTAAGTGCTGATTTCTGACCAGAAACCATGGAGGCAAGAAGACAATGGTGTGATATACATAAGATACTACAGGAGAAAAACTTCCAGCCAAGAATCTTATGTCCAGCAAGACTGTCTTTCAAAAATGAGGACAAAATTAGAATATTCACAGATAAACAGAAACTGAGAGAATTTCTGAGCAAGAGACCAGATTTTCAGGAAATACTAAAGGGTATGCTAGAGCCTGAAAAGAAAAGACAGGAGAGAGGGGCCTGGAAGAGAGTCTAAGAATGAAGATTATATCAATAAAATAATTGAAAGTGTCAAAGAGTGGTGAAAATAAAATATGACAGATAAAACTCAAATAGTCAGGAATAAACCTAAACAATGATGTAAAGCACTTCTTTCAGAAAACTGCAGCTCAATGTCAAATCAAAAAAGCCCTAAATAACTGGAAGAACACTTCCTGCTAATGGACTGGAAGACTACATATCATTAAAATGTCAATTCTTCTCAAATTGATATACAAATTTAATGCAATTCCAACAAAAATTCCACCAGCATTAAAGAAAAAATTGAAAACATGATCATTAAATTTATTTGGAAGTGTAAGGAGTCCTGAATAGCCATAAACATCATAAAAAGGAAAAATGAACCCTCATCTCCAGGTTTTAAATCATAAAACCTACCTATAGTGGTAAAAACAGCATGGTACTGGCCTAAAGACAGACACAATAGACCAATGGAACCAAATTTATGGTTCAGAAACAGACTCTCACAGGTATGGGTCAAGTGATTTTTGACTAGCCTGTCAAACTCACACAGATTGGGCAGAACAATCTATTCAACAAATAGTGCCAAAAGAACTGGACATCCATAGCTGAAAGAAGGAAAGAGGACCCCTATCTCACACCTTACCCAAAAACTAACTCAAAATGGATCAAAACAGCTAAAAATAAAAGCAAGAACCTTAAAACTTCTAGAAGAAATTATTGGAAAATATCTTCAAGACCTGGTGGTAGGTGGCAGATTCTTAAAGGAGATAAGAAGGACTGAGTGGACTACTGATGTTTAATGTATGTAGAAGCTTTCATTAGCTTTACTGTAAAATTGTGGAAATTTATAGAGTGGATGATAACACACGATGAGTAACAGCTAGTTTATAAATGGGGATGTGACTGAAAATGGTAGTCTAGTTATATAAATGTCAATTGACAGAATGCTTGAGAATAATCTAGGAACTGGATAGCATAGTAAACCAAGGGATGGGTGAGAGTTGTGGTTGATGGTACAGATGCAAGAGTGTCCTTTGTTAGCTAGAACAAATGTATATCACTACTGCACGGTGTTGGGAATGTGGAGAAGCATGGGAAATATACAGCTGGAGTAACCTATGGACAGTAGTTAGTACTAATAATATAATATTCTTGCATCTATGCAAAAGATGTACTGTGTTGATACTGAGATAGTATGGAATATGTGAGGCAAATGTACTCTATGGACATGACAATATTCAGATGATATTATTTTATCTGTAACAAATGACACATCGCATTGTGGTGTGTTGATGGAGGGGTGTTGTTTGGGAATTCTGCATATGTGCATGATTGTTTTATAAATTTACAACTTCTGGCATAAAACAATATTTTTAAAAATAATCGGGTGGGTTGGGGGAAAAACACACCAAATGTAAGATAAGAAGTAAGATTAGTAGTAAGATTTTGAAAGTGTTCTTTCATAGTTTGTAACAAACATCTCATGACAATGCAAGGGATTGGTGGAGGGTTGATGTATGGGACCCCTTTATGATGTTATGCATGTTTGTTTTGTAAGTTCACAACTTTTACTATACATTTAATTGTTTATATATTTTCATATATAAATGTTGTAAAGATAATAATCGGATAGGTTAGGGGGGAATACTTTGTTTAGTAGTAATATTTTGACAATGCTCTTTATTTTATTTTATTTTTTTTAATTTTTTTATTTTTTATTGACTTTGTAATAATATTACATTAAAAATATATATGTGAGGTCCCATTCAACCCCACCCCCCACCCCCCTCTCCCCCCCCCCCAACAACACTCGTTCCCATCATCATGACATATCCATTGGATTTGGTAAGTACATCTTTGGGCACCTCTGCACCTCATATACATTGGTTCACATCATGGCCCATACTCTCCTCTATTCCATCAAGTAGGCCCTGTGAGGATTTACAATGTCCGGTGATTACCTCTGAAGCACCATCCAGGGCAGCTCCATGTCCCGAAGACGCCTCCACCTCTCATCTCTTCCTGCCTTTCCCCATACCCTTTGTCCATTATGTCCCCTTTTCCCAATCCAATGCCACCTCTTCTATGTGGACACTGGATTGGTTGTGTCCATTGCACCTTTATGTCAAGAGGAGGCTCAGATTCCACCTGGATGCTGGATGCAATCCTCCCATTTTCAGTTGTAATCACTCTAGGCTCCATGGTGTGGTGGTTGTCCTTCTTCACCTCCATCTTAGCTGAGTGTGGCAATGCTCTTTAATCATTAGTTAAAAAGGTTTAAAAGCAATGCAAGATGTTGGTGGTAGGGTGAGATGTTATATATCTTTGATGCTATATATGTTTGTTTTGTAAGTTCACAACTATTATACATTTATTGTTTATGTATGTTTATGTATGAATGATATATTTCAATAAATTTTTTAAAAAGATATTGCAAGGATAGATACTGGACATTATATGTCCTGTCATAACCCACTGAATGTACTGAAGTAGAGTGTGATCTACAATGTAAACTATTATCCATGTGGAGCAGTAGTGCCCCAAAATATATTCACCAAATGCAATGAATGTGCCACACTGATGAAAGTGGTTGCTGTGGGATTAGTGGGGTGGGGGTGTGGTGTATATGGGAACCTCTGATATTTTTAATGCAACATTTTTGTGATCTATTTATCTTCAAAGTATACAATTAAAAATAATGGCTGTTGTAGAACTTTCACCATAATTTGTCATGAAATACTGTAGGAATGTGCTGTGTGTGGTGCTTAGGAACCACTCTAAAAATATGTCTGATCATTGCTCAAATTCAGCATTTATTTCATACGAGTCCAAGTGATAGCATATGACTGTTTTATAAAATAGTGTAAGCAAACAGATTAGATGGAAACACAATAGCAGCTATTATGTATGGCAGGGGAAGCAGAGAGAGATTGAGAGCTGATGAGTTTTTGGTTTTTGTTTGTATTATTACTATTGGAATAATGAAAATGCTGTAATAATCATTGAAGTGATGAATGCACAACTATGTAATTACATCAAATACTATTGAGTATGCTTTTGGTGGATGGATGCTTTATTAATATGTATCAATAAAATTGGTTTGTTAAAAAAAAAATTCAGCATTTATTTCAGTCCTGCTTAGCTCCTATCTCCAATTGGCTGTATGCTTGAACAGAAAATGGCTGCCCCTCCTTTGCAATGTTCTTTATTTTTAACAAAGTACATGTTTCCATGGAAGCTTCACCAAGACTTCACTTTAAATCTCCTTATCCATAACTGGGGTACATGATATTATAGTCAGAATATTGACTCCCCAATGATATGCATGTAGTAATCCCTGTAGGCTGGCACATAAGAATAAAGGCAGCAGGTGTAAAAAAAATTGATGGGTGGGGGTTTGGGAAGTATGGTATATTGGAACCTCTTTTTTAATGTAAAGTATTTTTATGATCTATTAACTTAAAAAAAGATAATTAAAAATAAAATAAAATTTAAAAATAAATATAAACAAATAAATAAATAAGGATGTAAGCATGGAGGAAGGAATGAGGGAAATTTCTTTGCCACTGTACATACAGAGCAGCACCTGTTGCAGTGCTGAAAGTCAAAATGTCAAAAACAGTTTTGTGATATTCTTTGTTTCTTAATTCCCCAATTTATTTTTTACTTAATTTTAGTTTTTCCAAAGTTGCATGTATTATATTTCTAATCTTTAAACCAATCATCACTATTTCATTTTCTTACTAATTGAATTTGGCAATATATTGAGATTCATTTTTGAAGCAGTTTTGGACCATGGAGGGGTTAAACTATGGCAGGGGTTTTATTAATTGGGGATATATGGTTGGGAGAGAGTACTCCAGGGCATGTATACAGAGTATATAAAGATGTTCAGATATTCATTGGGTATTTTCACAGTAGTTAGAGTGACAAATGAAAACTGAGGGAGTGCTGAGTTTCTAGCCAGGGGAGAACTGTCACATTCCCCATTGGAACAGCAACAATCCCCCAAGTGCAAGGGCAAAGACGAGTAAAGAAGGATGGTCCAATGATGAGCCCTTGATACTGATGGCTATGCTTATGAACCTGTGTGCCTGAAATTTCAACTAGGCCTAGAGCTGCAGGATGCCTAAGATTACCTCCTGAGAGCCTCCAAGTTGCTCAAATGTGGCCACTCTCCAATCCAAACTAGCATGTAAATGCATCATCTTCCCCCCCAGTATGGGACTTGAGTCCCAGGGATAAACCTCCTTGGCACCAAAGGATTACTACCAATCACCAGCTGGTGGTGCAACTAGAAAAAGACCTTGAATACAAGGGGGAAATGGTAAAGACAAATGAGTTTATATGGCTAAGATAGTTCAGAAAGAGTTGGGAGGTCATCAGATGGATCACACTTATACATGTATCAGCAGGATCCCAGAGACAGCCAAAGTAGATACAACCCCAGTTATTGGTGTTCCTGAGAGCTATGGAGACACACAGGTTCTACAGTCATGGCAGATGGCTCTGGAGTTCAGTGCCTTGTCAGTGGGCCCTAATTTGGAATTTGTGCTACTGAGTGTGATAGGGTTGGACTCAGATGTGACCTTTCTACATATGCTTCTTCTGTCACTTATACTGAACCTCAGGATGGTGCTGGGGTTGATGTATACTTAGGAGACTTGAATCTCTGGACTGCAAATGTGCCAGCTAGGCCCTGCCTCAGCAGAGTTGCAAATCCTTCTCTCTGGTTCATTGGAATTATACAGGTCAGCTAATAGGGAGGTGAAAATTGTCAACCACCTCAATAGGGAATCAAGAGTGCCTACAACTGCTAGCAGAAGAATCACATCCATGTGGGATCTAAGAATCACAACCATGTGGGATCTAAGCTCCCTCTCAATTCAGAGGTGGATTGGACATCACCTTCCCAGGGTCCACAGGATGGAGGAATAAAACTGGATTTGAGTGGACTTACTCATATTCTACTGTAGAACTATTGTGACACTAGCAATGGAATAAATTGTATCATTGATGTGGACATAGTGGCCACTGTGGGTGCTGAGTGCAGGGAGGGAGAAGAAAAGATGTGATATGGGGGCATTTTGGGGACTTGGAGTTGTCCTGAATGATATTCCAGGGAAAGATGCTGGACATTATATATCCTGCCATAACCCACTGAATATACGGGGAGAGAATGTAAAGTACAGTGTAAACTAAAATCCATGCAATGCAACAATGCTCCAATATATATTAAATGCAATGAATGTGCCTCAATGATGAAGGAAATTGTTGATATGGGAGGAATGGTGTGCGGAGAGGTATGGGGTGTATGGGAACCTCTTACATTTTTTTAGTGTAACATTTTTTTGGTGATCTATGTATCCTAAAAAAAATACAAAAAAAAAAGAAGGAAGTTGAGACTCGCAGTACTGCCAATCTGGGAAAAATAATTTCAGGTGATCCACATTCATCCATTTTTTAAATCCACAGTCATTTGTGATCTTGAGCTTCCATGTGTTCTGCAACACATTGTGCTCTTGTCCCTGATCACCACTGCTGCCTTATCCTTCACAACTCCATCTACTCACATTCTCCTCTGCCAGCACAGAAAACTTCACTCATTCTCTAAGGAGGTCATGATTGTTCTTTTTTTTTTAAGATTTTATTTATTTATTTAATTCCCCCCCTCTCCCTGTTGTCTGTTCTCTGTGTCTATTTGCTGTGTCTTGGTTCTTTGACCACTTCTGTTGTCGTCAGCAGCACAGGAAGTGTGGGTGGCACCATTCCTGGGCAGGCTACACTTTCTTTCACGCTGGGCGGCTCTCCTTATGGGTGCACTCCTTGCGCGCGGGGCTCCCCTATGCGGGGGACACCCCTGAGTGGCGCAGCACTCCTTGCGCACATCAGCACTGCACATGGGCCAGCTCCACATGGGTCAAGGAGGCCTGGGGTTTGAACCGCAGACCTCCCATGTGGTAGACGGACGCCCTAACCACTGGGCCAAGTCCGTTTCCCATGGTTGTTCTTTCCTCTGGGACAGTGCACATACTCTTTCCACTTTCAGAAAAATCTGAGTGACACCATGACTCCAAAGTCTCAATTTAGTGGTTCTTTCCCATGGAATCTCCCTGAACCCAAGGCCAGATGAGTGCCCTTCCGCCAAACCTATCCCATCGTGGTATACCCAATGTGCTGTATTTGCTTCTTTAATTGTGTGCTTCATCCATCAAAATGGCCCACCTTAAGGCAACTCATGGATGTGTTTTAATTGAGGTTTTACTCTCAGGAAGCGGCCCAGAGCTAAGTATTGAGAAGACTCTCATTAAGAGTTAAAAGAATTAGTGAACAAGGAGAGGGTCTAGATGTTGGCAGAGTAAGGAGCTACAAGAGTCAGCTTGTCCTATAGTTCAGTTAGTAATCAACCAGAGCTATTTAAAGTGCCAGTTTGGGGATGCCAGGAGACCAGAAGAACATACTGCAACATCCACCAAAGAATGGAAGAAGAAGATTGCTCATCTGTAGAGAAGAGTCCTGGGTAGAGCACTCCATGTTGAGGAGACTGCTGTCCATATACCACAGGTGATGCAAGTTGCCTCATGAACTATGCTGTGATTGGAGTTGGAAGCTCTATTACCAAAAAACAGGGGAGGAAGAGGTGGTTGAATACCAACTTCAGCTGCTGATGAGTACCTTTGGCTATCTAAAGTATATTCTTAAGAACAGCTAAAGTTTGAACCTGTCTGAGTCAGAAAGAGGTTGGTAGCCTCCATTTTAACTCTGCCCCTGGCCTGAGGAGAAGTGGGACTGACTGAAAATCATAGTGACAATAAGGACAGGCTTCTTTCCACTCAGATCAGATTGTAGCTCTAGACTAACCACCAGCCCCACCTCCAGTAGGGAGGAAGCTGGGGTTACATCCACCAGCCTCTCTGGGAAAACACAGGCCAAGTCATGGAGGTCAGTTTTCATCCTACTCTGGCAGTACAAGTCACTTCAGAAGCTGTTCTGTGGCTGGAGTTGGGAAGGTCCACTTCCCAAATACAGGAAGGAAGAGACTGTTGGCCACCAATTTCAACTACTGATTGGTAAATTTGGCTGACAGTATAGCCTGAGGATCAGTTAAAGTCTGAACCTGTCAAAGTTGGAAAGAGGCTGATTACTGCCATTTTAACTCTGTCCCTGGCATGAGGGAAAGGGGAGCTGAATGAAAATCACAGTGACTTTAGGAACTGGCTTCTTTCCACCAAGATTGGACTGCAGCCCTGGCAGGGAGGAAGCTGAGGAGTCCTACACCAGCCTCTCCAAGTAACTGCAGGCAATTTCAACTGGCACAGACTGAATTGTTGGACACCTGGGACTCCATCTCTGAACCCCAATAGGATAGGATAGGAACTGTTTCCTCAGACTTTCTGGGCAATGGCAGGCACATTTGGCCTGCATGGTCTGGATTGCTTGTATCTGTGGATCCACCTTATCTCCTGTATTAGTCAGGGTTCTCTGGGGAAACAGAATCAACAGAAGATATCTGTAAATACTTAAGATTTTACAAAATTCTCTCACATGACAGTGGGGATGCAAAAGTCCAAATTCTGCAGGCAGGCAGAAAACCAGGGGCTCCAATGAAGGTTCTTGATGAGTTCCCAGATGTTAGCTGTCCAAAGCTGAGCTGGAAAATTCTCTCTGAATGCTGAAATCATGTCCCCTTTTAAGACATTCAATTGATTGGATAAATCACTCATTGCTGACAGCAATCTTCTTGGTTGATTGTAGTTATAATCAACCATCTATGCAATAAAATCATTGATAACTAAAGTACATAAATGTCCTTGTATTATAATTATTCCAGTACTTCCTTGACCAAACAACTTCCTTGATACAGCCTAACCATTACACCCTCTAATAGGTTAGGAGGGGCTGGTGTTTCCTCAACCTCTCCAGAAAATGGTAGGTTCTCTCAGCCTATAGGTACTGAACAGTTGGGTTGGGTACCTGTGGACCTATCCCCACAACCTGATAGGATAGGAGGGGGATGGTGTTTCCTCAGCTTCTACAGGCAATGGTAGTCACTTTCAGCCTACACAAACTGAACTCTTAGGTATTGATAGTTCTGTCCCCACCCCATAAAGTGCAGAAGTGACTGTATTCCCTCAGCCTCTCAGGGCAACTACTAACCACACAAAAAAGACTGTTGGACACACCAGAGGGTCCATCACCACCCCTGGCTGGGAGGGGGACTAGCACTACGTCAGTCTACCTGGGTACTGCAATCATTTTGGACCCACACAGTGTAAACTTCTGCCCACACTTGCACCTCCATCCTCACCCCAGGCAAGGGAGGAAGGGTTGTAAAACTTCATCACCCTCTCTGGGAAACTATAGATGGTCTTGGCACGCATGACTCAGATTATTACACATAGATGTGGCCCTGTCCCTACCCCTGGCAAAGGAGAATGTTGAGAGAACATTCATAAGTGCAGACAGCTTCAGCCTCCACAACTTACACCACCAAATACATCCTCTTCTCCTATTACACAATAAGCAAAGGAGAAAGGGCAATAAAACCCTAAACTACATCCAGAACAAATACATCTAGTAAGCCAGATACCAAGGAACCAACAAAAATTTAGTCTGTACCAAGAAAGAGGAAAATATGGCCCAGTAAAGAAAGAATATAAGCCTCTAGAGGATGTAAAGGGGTTAAGACAACTAATCATAGATGTTCAAACAAAACTCCTTAATAAATTCAATGAGATGCCTAAAGAAATTAAGGATATTAGGAAGAAACTGAGTGAATACAAAGAAGAATTTGAGAGCATACATAAAAATAACGATTTTTGGGAAAGTAAGGTGAAATAAATGAAATTAAAATACACTGAAGGCACATAACAGCAGATTTGTGGAGGCAGAGGGAATGATCAGTGAGCTTGATGACATGGCCTCTGAAAAAAACATACAAAAGAACTGATGAATAAAAGATTGAAAAAATTGACCAGGATCTCAGGGAACTAAATGCAGCAAGAGACATGTAAACATATATGTAATGGAGCCTCAGAAGGAGAAGAGAGGGAAAATGGAGCAGAAGAAATATTTGAAGAAATGATGATTGAAAAATTCTAATCATATTGAAGGACATAGATATCCATGTCCAAGAAGAAAAATGTACACTGTCAATAAGTCTGAATAGACTGACTTGAGACACATACTAATCAGAATATGAAATGCCAAAGACAGAGAATTCTGAGAGCAGCAAGAGAAAAGAGATGAATAACATATAAGGGATATGTAAGACGATTAAGTGCCAATTTCTAATCAGAAACCATGGAGGCAAGAATGTAGTGGTATAATATATTTAATATACTTCAAGAGAAAAACTGCTAGCCAAGAATCTTATATCCAGCAAGAGAGACTTTCAATATGAGGGTGAGTTTAGAATATTCACAGATAAATAGAAACTGTGAAAATTTGTAACAAAGAAACCAGATTTGCAAGAAATGCTAAAAGGTGTGCTACAGCCTGAATAGAAAAGACAGGAAAGAGAGGCTTGTAAAATAGTATAGAAATTAAGATTATATCCATAAAAGTAACTATGTGTGCCAAGAGCGGTGAAAATAAAATGACAGATAAAACACAAAGGTCAAAACGGGTAAATAAAAACTGGTTTTACAGTAGTAACATTGAATGTTAATAGACATAACTCCCCAATCAAAAGACATAGACTGGTGGAATGGATAGGAAAATATGAGCCATCTAAATGCTATCTATAAGAGACTGACATTGGATGTAGGGATACCAAATGACTGAAAGTGAAAGGATGGAAATAAGATATTCCATTCATGCAGTAACAACCAAAAATAAAAGCCACAGTAGATATTCTTATATTGAATGCAATAGAATATAAAAGCAAAGCTGCTATTAGATACAAGGAAAGACATTATATATTAATAAAAGGGGCAACTCACCAGGAATAAATAATAAGAAATGTTAATGGTTAATAACCAGGATGCCCCAAGATATATGGCACAAAACACTGGCAAAAGTAAAGGGAGAAATAGATATTTCTAAGATAATAGTTGGAGACTTCAATACACCACTCAGCATTGGATAGAACATCTGGGTAGACAATCAATGAAGAAACAGAAAATTTGAATAATATGATAAATGGGCTAAACCTAATAGAAATATACAGAACATTGCAGCCTAAAACAGCAGTATATAAATTCTTTTCAGGTACATATGAATCTTTCTCTAAAATAGACCATATATTGGAACACAAAGCCAATCTCAATAAATTCAACAATATCAAAGTTTTACAAAGCCCTTTCTCTGATCATAATGGAATAAAGTTGGAAATCAACAAGAGGTGGAAAAAAGGAAAATTCACAAATATTTGAAAATTCAACACACTTTTCCCCACTTTTTATTTTTTAAAGGGTACTTTAATTACATAAATGTTACAGAGATAATGGGATTCCCATATGCCTCACTGCCCACATTCCCCACATTTTCCCACATTAGCAACATCTTTCATAAGTGTGGTACATTCATTGCAATTGATAAACACTTTTTGGAGCATTGCCACTAAGCATGGATTACAGTTTACACTAGTTTACACTCTCTCCTATTTGATTATCTAGGTTATGGCCAGATATATAATGGCCTGTATCTGTCATTATAATGTCATTCAGATGATGTCCAGGTCCCAAAAATGCTCCCCTATTAAACCAATTTTCCCTCTCCATATCCCCAGAATATCCATGAGTCATTGCCTCCACAATGTCATTTATTCCATTGTTAAAATCATAGGTAGTCTATAGTAAATACTAGTAAGTTTATTTTAGTCCATAGTTCATTTCCCAATCCTGAGGACTCTGGGATGTTGATGCCCACTCCATCACTAATTATGGTGGGCTTTGATCCACACATTTGATAGATGGGGCTCTCTTGCTTGCAGTTGTAAGAACTCTCAGTTGCTCAGTATGTTGTTTGTCCATCATCTCCTCCCAGTTAGTTGTGCTGGGTGAGTCCAATGAACTAGAGAGTAGGAGTTGCAAATGTGTTGAGATTCAGGGGTCAGCTGGCAAGTGGACAGCCCAAAGATTTAAGTCTCTTGGATGTACACCTACCAACTCTAGTACTAATTATAGGTTCAGATAGAAGGAGAAAAGAGTCATGCATAGGAAAACAACTCCTAAATCTAATTCAGTCACATTAGGGGCATAAATTCCAGATTAGGGCCCACTGGCAAGGGTCCAAACTCCTGAGTAGTCTGCCCTGATGATAGTGTCTGGATGTCTCCACATCCCTGTGGAGCTTCACTATTTGGGGTCATATCTACTGTGGCCATCAATGAGATACTGTTGAGATTTGCATAAGTGATACATCTGGGATGGCTTCCCAACTCACTTTGAATTCTCTTAGCCATACACACTTATCTGTGTTTAGCTTTTTTCCTTTTGATCAAGGTAGGTATGATTTTTGTATTTTTGTGTGTGTTTTTTTGTTCCACAGATGCATTACTTGTTGGTACTTGGTAGCAATCCCTCAGTGCCAGGAAGGCTCATCCCTGGGAGTCATGTTCCACAAAGGGGGGAAGGTAATTCATTTATATGCTGAGTTTGGCTTAGAGAAAAGCCACATTTGAGCAAAAAGGAGGCTCCCCATGGGTAACTCTTAGGCACCCTACATCACAAAGTTAAGTTTTAATTTCAAGAGCATAGGCTCATAAGCATAGTCATAAATATCAAGGGTACTTAATGGACCATTCTCCTTCACAAGCCATTGTCCCTGTACTTGGGGCATTCTTGTTGTTCCATTAGAGAATGTAGCAGAGCTCCCTTGGAAGAGAATGTAATATTTTTGGTTATTGTGTTCATCTCCACCCACTGTGACAATTTCTAATGAACATTTGAACTTATTTACATGCCTTATATGTATACTCAAGTGAAATTCCTCCCATGTATCCCCCCTCACTGATACCCTACACCAATGATCCTCCCTTTTCACAGTTGTAACCCTTCTGTTATCTAAAATTTCTTCATATATGAAGCCAATAATTTAGCCACATGTAATTAATGAGAAAATGTTATAGTAGTGACAGTTTTATACATAAGAAGTGAAATACAGAAAAATAATAAGTCAAAATAGAATAATATTTTTGAAAACAGGAATATTAAAAATAATGAAAAAATTTTGAAGAAAAAAACTTTTTAAAAAATTTTGTCTTCCATCATTTTAAAACTGTTGTCCTGTATGCAAAATAACATTTTCTTCCATTTATTCCCCCAAGGTCTTACTTTTTTTTTCATTTTTCTTCAAATAAGTTTTAGGTCATAGTATTGTCATGTACAGAACAGAGGGGAATCCCATATAGTCAATCATCCCCCTTTTCCTCATCAATAATCTTTTATGTGTGGATGGTACACTTGTTAAAATTGATGCACAAATACTGAAACCTAGCTACTAACCATCACCAAAGGTTTTCATTATGGTTTACATTTTGAACCATATACTTTTATAAGATCTAATAAAATTTAATGTGGCTTGTATCCATCTTTGCAAGATCATGCAGAACGCTTCCACTCCCCCCCCCAATTGCCTCCTGTTCCAACTATTTTGTTCTTCCCTCCACCTCCCCTGGGCCCATGTTGACCACCAGCCTTCACTCCTTGAAAGAGAAGATTCATAGTTACTTGCATCTTCACTGAGGGCTTGAGTCTGTCCTCCCCTATTAGGCAACTCTGATGCTCTCTAATGACTCCTGCCCCTGTTTGAGAACATAGTAGGCCTCCTTAGGATGGGAGTTCAACACCTTTCCACTCATTATATGTGTTTCTTCCCACTGATGCAACACACAATACCAAAATGAACACACACATGCTCCCTAGAAACCTGCCCCAGGTGTGCCCTGGCCCAAATGCCCCCATTCAACACCCTAAGCCAGTACACCTTCCTTGTCATATTGCAAAATAAGCATTGCCAACATTGTAATTTCAACCACATACCCACCAATACCCAGTGTTCACTTGCTCCCTGCCCCAACCAACCCCCCAGCTCCATAGACCATCCAACTCACCCTCCCCACCCTTAACCAATGTCAAACCTACACCTCTCATTCCAATATTATCACTATACCTCTGTCATGTCCCTTCAGTGCACAACTACACACTTCCACCTTGTCATAGATATTGTCCATAATGGTATTGGCTCATAGGATTCTTCTCCCTTTCTATTTCCTGTAAATCTATCTTCCAGACTCTAACTCTGTGAATGTGCTCAGTGTGCATGATTTATGTCAGTGAGGTCATGTAATATTTGTCCCTCAATGCCTGGCTTGCTTCATTGAACGTAGGGCCCTCAAGGTTCATCCGTGTTGCCCCATGTGTTAGTACTGTATTCCTTCTTACAACTGAGTAATATTCCATTGTATGTTTATACCACATTTTGTTTATCCATAATACTGTTAAAGAAAATCAGTATTTTCATTGAATACAACTTTTGGCAATAGTAAATAATGCTGCAATGAAAATCGGTGTGCACATATCCATTCATGCCCTTGTTATCAATTCTGTGTAAATACCCAGCAGTAGAATACTGGGTCATATGGCAGATCTATAGTTAGTTTTTTTGAGGAACTGCTAAACTGTCTTCCACAATGGCTGCACAATTCTACATTCCCACCAGCAGTAGATGAGAGTTCCTGTTCCTCTGCATCTTCTCCAATGTTTGAAGTCCTTTTTTTAATTTTATTTATTCATTTTTTAAAAAAATATTACATTCAAAAATTATGAGGTCCCCATTCATGCCCACCGCCCCCACCCCACCACTCCCCCTGCAATAACACTCTCCCCCATCATCATGACACATCCATTGCATCTGGTGAGTACATCTCTGGGCATCGCTGCATCCCATGGCCTGTGGTCCACACCATAGCCCACACTCTCCCATGTTCCATTCAGTGGGCCATGGGAGAACATACAATGTCCGGCAATTGTCCCTGCAGCACCACCCAGGACAACTCCAAGTCCCGAAAATGCCTCCACATCTCATCTCTTCCTCCCATTCCCTGCACCCAGCAGCTACCATGGCCACTTTTTCCACACCAGTGCCACATTTTCTTGATTATTAACCATGATAGTTCATGAATAGAATATCATTAAGTCCACTCTAATCCTTACTGTATTCCTCCTTCCTGTGGACCTTGGCTTGGTTGTGTCCATTCCACATCTATGTCAAGAGGTGGCTTAGATTCCACATGGATACTGGATGAAATCCTCCTGCTTTCAGTTGTAGGCACTCTAGGCTCCATGGTGTGGTGGTTGGCCTTCTTCAACTCCATGTTAGCTGAGTGGGGTAAGTACAATAAATCAGAGTGTAGGAGCTGAAGTCTGTTGAGGCTTAGGGCTTGGCTATCATATTGTCAGTCCAGAGATTCAAATCCCCTAGATATATCTTAAACCCTAGCACCAACTACAATTCCAGTAAAGTAGCATGAAAGGCTTGTGAAAAGAGATCACATCTGAGTCCAGCTCCATCACGCAGAAACACCAACTCCAAAGAAGGGCCAACTGACATGGCAGTGAACCCCATCTGCCATGACCCTAGAACCTGTGGGTCTCTTTAGCCCTCAAAAGAACCAATACCTGGGATTGTATCTACTTTATCTGTCTCTAAGACTCTGCTCAGGTGTGCATAAGGGCAATCCTTCTGACAACCTCGACTCTTTTTTTAGAGACAGACTCATAGCCATATAAACTCATTTGTCCTTTCCATTTCCCCCTTTTTTCAGGTCAAACAGCATTTTTAACTCTTGTTATTATATGTAGACAGGGATATTCTGCTGGTGCACGTTGAACCTTTAATTCAAGGTCATTTTCTAGTTACGTCATCAGCTGGTACTTGGTAGTGATCCCTCGGTGCCAGGGAGGCTCATCCCCGGGTGTCATGTCCCACGCTGGGGGGAAGACATTGCATTTACATGCTGAGTTTGGCTTCGAGACTGGCCACATTTGGGTAACACGGAGGCTGTCAGGAGGGAACTCTTAGGCACAGTGCTGCTCTAGGCCTTGTTCTTATTTCAGGTACATAAGCTCACAAGCATAGTCAGTATCAGGGGCTCACTGTTGGACCCTCATTCCTTCCTGGTCCCTGCCGTTGCACCCAGGGGACTGCTGCTGCTCCCCTAGTGACCATGACAAAGCCCCCCCTGGCCAGGAACCCAGTACCCACCCAGCTGTTGTTTTTAATTGTTTCCACTATAAGTATATCCAAACATTTCCATGCACCCTGGACACATGCCCTGTATAATTCCCTGTCAACCATATGTCCCCTGTCAATAACATCCCATACCAGTATTCCTCCACTGCCATTGTTGAACCACTCTGTGATCCAAAACTTCTTGAAAAGTGAAGCCCAATATAATGTCAGTTTCCCTTACTAGTAAAATGGAATATAGCGATGAGTTTAAAGGTTAGATCTAGAATACATATTGATTTGGAAAAATTCTACATCCTATCTTTTTCTTTTCTTTTTTCCTAATTATTGGGCTTCTCTTCACAAGAGCCATAGATCACAGTAATTCATATATACAATATACAGTACTCCCACATATCCATTATAAAACCTTTTCCCTTCCACAGCAATAATCTTTTAACTTATTCATATCATATTTACTGAAACTGATGTATAGATATTGAGACAATAGCTTTCAAACAAGGTAACATTTGTGTTTACATTGTGGTTTATACTTTAGGCTATACAGTTTTCTAAATTTTTTAGTTATCCTATGTTTTACATTATGGTTTACATTATTAGTCTGCCATCTCCTATATGTTTTTGGTGTAATATTACATGTTTTATATCCATCCTTGTGTACTCTTGTGAAACACTTCTTTTGCCCTCACAGTTACTTTGGTTCCATCTATTCAATATCTATTTCTCCCTCCCCTTGGGGCCCACAGTGACAGTCAATCTTCATTTCTTGAGGAGCCATGTTCAGAGATACTTGCAGCAGTGTTGAGAGCTTGACTTGCTCAACTGCCCTAATGCCCTGGGAGCCACCCTTTCTCTTGAGAGATACAGTTCCCTCTATTTGACAGCATTAGTCCTCCCCAGGATGTGGGTCTACCTTCACTCTCATTCTATGGGTCTCTACCCAATGGTATAACCCACTCTGGCTAAATGAGCATTCAGATATTCCCTAGGAGTCTGTCCTGCATCAGTCCTTTTTTTTTTTTTTAATAACAGCCAATGTAATGGTTATAAGATGGTATCTCATTTTAGTTTTGATTTGCATTTCTCTAATAGCTAGAGATGTTGAGAATCATTTCATGTGCTTTTTAGCCATTTGTACTTCTTCTTTGGAGAAGTATCTATTCAAATAATTTGCCCATTTTAAAAAATGTGTTGTTTAACTTATTACTTTTGAGGTGCAGGATTTCTTCATATATGATAGATAAAAGACTCCTACAGATATATGTTTATGAAATAATTTTCCCCATTGAGTAGACTGCCTTTTCATTTTCTTAACAAACACCTTTGGGGTGCAAATATCCTTAATTTTGAGGAGGTATTATTTGCCTAATCTTTATTTTGCTGCTCATGTTTTGGGTGTGAAGTTCATGAAATCCCTTCCTATTACAAGGTCCTGTAGATGTTTCCCCACATTCTCTTCCAAGGTCTTTATGGCCTTGCTTTTATATTTAGATCTTTGATCCATCTTGAATTGATTTTTGTATAAGGTGTGAGATGGCATGCTCTTATTCTCTTGGAAATGGATATCCAGTTCTCCAAGCACCATTTAGTGAAGAGGCCATTCTTTCCCAGGTGAGTGGGCTTGGTGGCCTTGTTGAATATCAGATGACTGTATATGTGATGATCTGTATTAGAACTCTAGATTCAATTCCATTGATCTATATATATATATATATATCCTTGTGCCAATAACATGCTGTATCAACCACTGTAGCTTTGTAATATGTTTTTTTTATCTTCTAACTCCCTTTATTTCTCCTGTCATTTCTTCTTTTTTTCCCAAATTCTACTCAATTTATTCATTTTTTTAAAATATTACATTAAAAAAATATGAGGTCCCCATTCACCCCCACCACCCCCACCCCACTACTCTCCCCACAGTAACACTCTTTAAAGTAAGCAGTGTGATTCCTCTGATTTTGTTTTTCTTTTACAATGTCTTGAAAAATGTCTTTGGCTCATTTGGTCCTCTTGGCCTTCCAAGTAAATTTTATAGTTAGTTTTTCCAATTCAGTAAAAAGTGCTGTGTTGATTTTTATTGGGTTTGCATTAAATCTGTATATTGTTTGGGTTGGATAAATGTCTTAATGATATTTAGACTTCCTATCTATAAACAGGGACTATTCCTTCATAAATTTAAGTCTACTTTGATTTACTTTAACAGCATTATGTAATTTTCTGCATATAAATCATTTACACCTTTAAATTTTTAGCTAGGTATTTGATTCTTATAGTTGCTATTGTAAATGGTATTTTTTCCCTGATTTCCTCCTCAGATTGCTCATTATTGGTGTACAGAAATGCTACTGACTTTTGTGAATTGATCTTATAACCAGCAACTTAACTGAACTATTTTATAAGCTCTAACAACTTTGTTGCAAATTTCTAAGGGCTTTCTATGTATAGGATCAAGTCATCTGCAAATAGCAAAATTTTGACATTTTCCTTCCAAATTTGGATGGCTTCTATATATTTTTCTTGCCTAAGTGCTTGAGAAAGTACTTCTAACACAATGTTAAATAGGAGTGGTGATAGTGGTCATCCTTGTCTAGTTTCTGATATTAGGTGGAAAGGTTTTAGGATTTCACCATTGTGTGTGACATTTGCTGTGGGGTTTCATATATGCCCTTTATAATGTTGAGGAAATTTCCTTCTATCCCTATCTTTGGTAGTGATTTTTGTCTCAAAATGATGCTTTACTTTGTCTGTATCTATCTAAATAGTTATGTGATTTTTTTTCTTTCAGTCTGTTTATGTGGTGCATAACATTGATTGATTTCTTTACATTGAACCATCCTTGCATACCAGTGATGAAGCTCACTTGGTAATGGTGTATAATTCATTGATGTGTTGTTGAATATGATTAGCATTTTTTTTTTTGAGAATTTTAGCATCTAGTTTCAATAGGGAGATTTGTCTATAGCTTTCCTTTTATGTGGTGTCTTTGGCTTTGGTAATAGGGTGATATTGGTATCATAGAATGAGTTAATCAAAGTTTCTTCTATTTTTTGGAAGAGTTTAAACAAGATTGGCATTGGTTCTTTCCAGAATGTTTGGAGAATTCACCTCTGAATCCACCTGGTCCTGGGCTGATCCTAGTTGGGAGGTTTTTGGTGATTGATTCTATCTCACTACTTGTAATGGTCTGTTAAGCTCATCAGTTTAGTTTTTGATCAATGTTGGTTCCTTGTGTGTTTCTAGGAATATGTCCATTTTCTCTAAATTCTCCAGCTTGGCATATAATTTTTCAAAGAACCCTCTTATGATACTCTGTATTTCTTTGGGATCAGTCATGATAGCCTCTTCTTCATTTCTTATTTTGTGTATTTGCATCCTCTCTCTTTTTTCTCTGTTAGTCAAGCTAGTAGTTTTTCAATTTTATTTATCTTCTTGAAAACCAATTTTTGTTTTTGCTTATTTTTTCTATTGTTTTCTTATTTCTTATTTCATTTAGTTCTGCTTTAATCTTTGTTATTCTTTCTACTTTCTTTGGAATTAGTTTGCTGTTGTTTTAATGATTCCTCCAGGTGTGCAGTTAGGTGTTATAATTTAGCTCTTTCTTCTTTTTTGATGTATGCATTTATGGCTATGAATTTCCCTCTCAGTACTGCTTTTACTATGTCCCATAGGTTTTGCTATGTTCAGTCCTCATTTTCCTCATTTCAAGGTAGTTGCTGATATCTTTTTAGATTTCCCTCTTGACCTATAAGATTGTATTGTTTAATTTCCATATCTTTGTGCTTAACCTGGTTCTCTGTTCCTTATTGATTTCCAGCTTCATTCCATTGTGGTCAAAGAACTTACTTTGTATAATTTCAATCTTTCTGAAATCATTGAGAATTGTTTTGTGGCCTATGGTGTGCTCTATCTTGGACACTGATCAATGTGCCGTTGAGAATAATGTATTTATATATCCAGCTGTATTTGGGTGTAGTGTTCTGCATATGTCTATTAGGTCCATATCTGTTTATGTGTTATTCAAAGTCTTTGTTTCTATATTCATTCTGTCAAGATGTTTTATATAATGGTGAAAATGGTGTACTAAAGACCCCCAATATAATTGTAAAGACATCTATTTCTCCAGTTAGTTTTTCCACTGTTTACCTCATGTATTTTTAGATGCCCTGGCTAGGTCCAAAAATGTTTATGATTGTTCTTTCTTCTTTAAAGATTGCCTCTTTTATTAATGTATAGTGTTCATCTTTGTCTCTTACAATAGTTTCACATTTAAAATCTATTTTGTTCCAATATTAGTATAGTTACTCTCACTCTTTTTTGGTTATTGTTTGCTTGTAAAATTGTTTTCCAATCATTCACTTTCAGCCTTCTTGAATCCATGGGTATAAGGTGGGTTTCTTGTAAACAATGTAGAGATGAGTCATATTTACTTATCCATTCTACCATTCTGTGTCTCTTGACTAGTGGCTTTAGTCTATTAATATTCAATGTTATTATTGTCATGGACTTACTTAGATTAGTCACATTTTCTTTGGTTTTATGTATATATTGTTTTTATTCCTATTTTTGTCTGTATAGTTGTTCTTACACTCTCCTCCAACTCTCTTTATCTCCTGTTTTATCCCTTTCAACATACAGAACTCCCTTTAGTATTCTTGAAGTTCAGGTTTCTTTTTAACATACTCTCTTATATTCTCTTTGTGAATATTTTGAAGTCTCCCTCATTATTGCATGTCAGTTTTACTGAATACTGAATTCCTGTCTAGAAGTTTTCTCCTTTGACACCTTAATAATGTCACACCACTGCCTTCTTTCCTCCATTGTTTTGGATGAGAAATCAGCACTTAATCTTATTGAGTTTTCCTTGTGGGTTATGGTTCTCTTTTCTCTTGCTGTTTTCATTATTCTCTCTGTCTTTAGCATTGGGCAATTTGACAAGTATATGACTTGAAATAAGGCTGTTGGATTTATACTATTTGGGATGTGCTGTGCTTCTTGGATATGTACATCCATCTCCTTCAGTAGGGTTGGTATGTTTCCAGCAATTATTTCCTCCACCAATCCTGCTGTTCCTTTTCTCTTTTCTTCTCCCTCTGTGATACTTATAATGCATACATTTGTGCATTTTGTTTTGTCTTTCTTTTTTTTTTAAGATTTATTTATTTATTTGTCTCCCCTTCCCCCCTGTCCCAGATGGCTGTTCTCTGTGTCTATTCACTGCACATTCTTCTTTGTCCACTTCTGTTGTCAGCAGCACAGGAATCTGTGTTTCTTTTTGTTGCATCATCTTGTTGTGTCAGCTCTCCGTGTGTATGCAGTGCCATTCCTGGGCAGTCTGCACTTTCTTTCACACTGGGTGGCTCTCCTTACAGGGTGCACTCCTTGTGCATGGGGCTCCCCTATGCGGGGACACCCCTGCAAGGCAGGGCACTCCTTGTGTGCATCAGCTCTGTGCGTGGGCCAGCTCCACATGGATTAAGGAGGCCCAGGGTTTCAACCACGGACCTCCCATGTGGTAGATGGATGCCCTAACCACTGGGCCAAGTCCACTTCCCTGTCTTGTCTTTCATATCCCGAAGTCCCTGCTGAATTTTTTCTATCTTTTTATCTATCTTTTCTACTATATGCTTGATTTCAGATGTACTGTCTTCCACATTGGTAATTCTTTCCTCTGCTGTTCAAATCTGCTGTTGTATGCTTCCATTGTATTTTTTATTTCTTGGATTGCACCATTCTTCACCATCATATCCACTATCTTTTTATGTATAGCCACAATTTCTTCAGTATGTTCTCCTAATGTCTTAATAGCTTTAATTTCTTCCTTTACTTCATTAAGTTTATACATGATATTTGTTTGTACTGCTCTGATCGTTTCATTTTCTGCATTTCCTTTTGTTTTGTTTTTTTTTGTTCATTCATTGGATTGGGCCATAACTTCCTGTTTATTGGTATGGTTTGTAATTTTTTTGGTAACTACTTGGCAATGTGATATGTTTGTTAGCTTATTCTATTTCCTTTCCATTGTCTGTTACCTTGAAAAAAATGTTAGTACCAGAGACATAGGAAGAGAGACTGAGTAATAATAGTGATAATATTAAAAAGTAGGAGAGGCACTGTACAAGATATAGACAATTGAATAATTGACCCAAGTAAGAAATAAAGAAGAATAAGATTAGAAAAGTGCAATAGAAACAATGAAACATGAAACAGAATGGAGAAAAAATATAGAATGAATTAAAAGTCCAGGATTATGAGAAAAGTGGAAAAGAAAAAATTGTGAGAAGGAAAGAAAGAAAAGAAAATTTTAAAAGTGAAAATAAAACACAGAAAAGGTAGTAGAGAAAGTGAAATGAGTACAAGAATAATTGAGGACCAAGCCCAAAGTGGTGAAATGAAAGAACAACAACAGAAAACAGAAAATATAAGAATGAAGAAGGAAAAGCTACAGTATAGGTAGAAAGAAATTTGGGGAAAAAAGAAAGAGGGAAAAACTAATGGAGAAACAAAGGAAGGGGAATATAACAAGAAATCAAGACAGCAGCCACTTGGTTTGTTGGTTTTTTGTCTTTTTAAAAACAGATAGTAAAAGAATAAAAGAAAAAAGTCTGGAAAAAGATCAAAAAGCCCAAATAAAAACAGAAAAAGAGCCTTTTCTCTTGGATCACTAGTGATCTTCTCAGGCTATTGTTATTCAACAATAACATGTCTTCTGCAGATTTTAAGCTGGGTTTTTGAGTAAAATAAGGAAAGTAAAACCAGAACATTTTTTTTTCAAAATAAGAGATCCAAGAAAAGCTAATACCAAATGCAATGAGTGTGCCACAATGATGTAAGAAGTTGTTGCTGTGGAAGGAGTGTGGGGGTTGGGGTATATGGGAACCTTTTATATTTTTTAATGTAACGTTTTTTGTGACCTATGCATCCTCAAAAAAAAAACAGTAAAAAAAATTTTTTTAACTACAATGGAAACTATAATCACCACTTAGTGGCAATGCTCCATGATGTGTTCATCAATTTTGACAAATATCAGTGCCATGTCAGTTGGCCCTACTTTGGAGTTTGTGTTCCTGAGTGTGAAGGAATTGTACCCAGATGTAACCTTTCTATACATGCCTCTTCTGTTACTTTTACCGGACCTGTGGTTGGCACTAGGATTGGGGAATACTCAAGAGACCTGAATCTCTGAATTTTCCATGTGACAGTCAGACCCTGAGCCTCAGCAGACTTGCAACTCCTACCCTTTGGTTTATTGGACTTACCCCAGCCAACTAACAAGGAGGTGAAGAAGGTCAGCCACCACACCAGGGAGCCAACAGTGCCTATACCTGCAAGCAGGAGAATTGCATCCATCATCCATGTGGAATGTAAGCCTCTCTTTATACAGAGGTGGAGTGGACATAACCATCCCAAAGTCCACAAGGTGGAGGAATAGAGTATGAGTTAGAGTGGACTTACTGATATTCTACTATGGAAATATTGTGATTAGTAATGGAAGAAAATGTAGCATTGATGTGGAGAAATTGATGTGGCCATGGTAGATGCAGAGGGTAGGGAGAGGGAAGAAGAGATATGATGTGGGGGCATTTTCAGGACTTGGAGTTGTCCTGGGTGGTACTCCAGGGGCAGATGCTGGATATTGTTTGTCCTGCCATGGCCCAATGGGTGGACTAGGGGAGATTGCAAACTACAATGTAAACCATTATCCATGTGGTGCAGCAGTGCTCCAAAATGTATTCACCAAAGGCAATGAATGTGTCATGATGATGAAAGAGGCTGTTGATGTGGGAGGAGTGTGGTCAATGGGGTGGGGGTATATGGAGACCTCATATATTTTAATGTGACATTAAAAAAATAAAGAGAAAGAAATTTTTGACAAACGTACCACACTAATGAAGGATGTATCTGATGTGGGAAAATGTGGGGGGGCTAAGGAGTGGGGCATATGGGAATCCCCTATATTTTTGTATAACATTTATGTAATGTAAGTTTATTTAAAAAAATAAAAAGTATGTTCAAAGAAAAGGAATAAAAAGAGGATGTTTACATAAGTCCCCTCTCATAAAGCTTCACTGGATGCTTGATAACCTTGCATTGCTTCAAAGAGAGGAGCCAGGAATTGAGCCAGGGACCTCATATATTCTAAGCATGAGCTCTTCCACTGAACTAATGTGTCTTAGATTTCTAAGACTTTTCAGAATCCTGTTAGCCCTTATTCCCTCCTTGTTATCTCTGCCTCCTTTCTGATATAAATTCTCTCTTTACCTAAGCTGCTCAATATGGCAGCCTACCTAAGGAGTTCTGCCTCCCCTATCCCTGTCACATCAGATCCCTTCCATAGAGATTACTGGCCCTCTTTTTGGAGGAGGAAGCTGTTGTCTCCACTTAGGCTGTTTGTCCTGAGTGTGAGGTTTAAGTACCTCTTCCAGCCACAGACAGGATAAATAAGATTTTTTGCCAACTTCCTTTTAATTCTAGCACCTTTCTCTATGGTCCAGAGCACCACCAGCTATATATATCTATAGGTGATGGCTGGGTGGAAGAAATCTGTTCTCTTAGATATTATTTGCCAGGAGTTTTAGTTTCACCTGTTATCTCAGGCATGGAGAGAGGAGTCCTTTCTGGTGGCCTGGTGGATCAATAACTCACAGTTTGGTGTTTTAGCATCCCCCTCTCTGTCCCTGACTCTTCTGTTAGTTATGAAGCAGTGTCCTGATGTGCTGTACCCTAAGCAGGTCACCAAGGCAGCCCTAGACTTGCTCTAGGTTGTTTTAGTAAGAGCTAAGATTTATCTGTCTACCCCATTGGCCATAGTCCCACAATCTTCAATACACTCCTGAATAATCAGGGGTAAAAGAAGTAATTTCAAGATAAATCAATAAATATCTTGAGAAAAATGACAATGAGAGCACAATATACCATAATCCATGGGACACAGTAGAGGCAGGGCTGAGAGGGAAATTTATAGCCTTCAATTCTTATATTAAAAAAGAAAAGAGAGCTAAAATCAATGACCTAACTACACTGCTTTAGGAACTATAAAAAGAACAGCAAACTAATACCAAAACAAATAGAAGGAATGAAATAAACAAGATTAGAGCAGAAATAAGTGAAATTAAGAACAAAAAAAATCAATAGAATTTTTTTTTAAAAGTTGGTTCTTCAGGAAGATTAACAAAATCAATGAACACTTAGCTAGACTATCAAAGAAAAAAAAAGAGAAAATATTCTAATAAATGAAATAACAGTGAAAATGGGGACATTGCTACTGATCCCACAGAAATAACAGATCAAAAGAGGATACTATGAACAACTGTATGCCAAACTACTAGACAATGTAGATGAGATGGAAAATTTTCTAGGACTGTATGAAGAACCTACATTGACTCTAGAAGAAACAGAGAACCCAACAAACCAATCAAAGTGAAAATATTGAAATAGTCATCAAACAATTCCCCAAAATTAAACCCAAGACAGAAGGTTTCACAGGTGAGTTCTACCAAGCATTCCAATAAGCTTTAATACCAATCTTATTCAAGCTCTTTCAAAACATTGAACAAGAAGGAATGCTACCAAACTCATTCTATGAAGCCAATGTCACTCTAATATCAAAGCTAGATAAATATATTACAAAACAAGAAAATTACAGACCCATTTTCCTAATGAATACAGAAAGGAAGAGGTAAATCTTCTTTTATTTGCAGATGATATAATCCTACAATTAGAAAGCCTTGAAAAATCTACAATAATGCTACTAGAGCTAATATATGACTTCAGGAGAATGTTTTTTAATAAGCAAAGAATGTTGATGTAAGGTTGTGATTATCTGGTGAAAATCAGCAGGCCTTGCTGGCGTCAGCATAAACTCTTTGTTACAGTTCTTCCTCTCAGGCTGGGGAAGGAGATTTTATCACCACTGCAAAAGTTTATTGGTATGTCAGCTTGCTTGTGTTAACCTGTTTTTTCTTTATAAATCTCTGGATAAATGGAATCTCAGGCAAGTCAAGATAGTTAGTAAAATCATTTATCATTCCCTTGTCACATAGTTCTGTTAATGAATACTAAAAATTCTTTATTCTACTTATTTTTAAAAGTGAGGTGATACAATATTTGTCCTTTTGTGTCTGGCCTATTACATTCAACATCATATCTTCAAAGTTAATTCATGTTGTCACATGTATGATGAATTCATTGCTCTTTATGGATGAATAATATTCCATTGTATGTTTATACCACATTTTACTTATACATTTGTTGGTTGATGGACAGTTTTGTTGCTTCCATCTTTTGACAATTGTGAATAATGTTGCCATGAACACTGGTGTGCATATATTAATGGCATCTAGAATGGTGAATCCTTTCTAGGAAGTTTTCAATTAGCTTTGTCCAGATCCATCAGAGGAATCACTATCTATGGCAACTAGAGAAATTATTTATTAAATAATGAGACTTGAAAGTTCAACTTACTCCTTGATCTTTGTGCTGTAGAATGGGTATTGTGTTGGTGAGCATGAAAAGAACACTCACCTTGTTGTACATCTTTATCAGAGCTCTTGGGTGACCAAGCACATTGTAAATGAACAAAAATACTTTGAAAGAAATCTTTTTCTGAGCTTTAGGTCTCAACACTGGGCTGAAAATACAAGCATGTCTTGATTAATGCTGCTATGAACATCAGTATACAAATATCTGTTTGAGTCCCTGCTGTCAATTATTTGGGGTATATAGTTAGTAGTGGAGTCTCCAAATTATATACTTATTCTATAGTTAACTTTCAGAGGAATGATCAAACTGTCTTCCACAGTGGATGCATCATTTTACATTTGCTACCAGCAATGAATGAGTTTTTCTATTCCTGTACAAACTCTCCAACACTTATTTTCCATGTAGTTTTATGAAATAAAAGGGGGTAAATTCAGCTGTAGAGAAGGACTACTCCCACTGAGGAGGCTTACTTCTGAAAGCAACTTGGGGAAGCATGTGCTAAGATGGCAGGGCCTTATGAGGGAAAGAGCCTGAATCATCAGTCACCCCCAGGAGAGACACTTCAGGAAGACTTTGGAGGAATACTGAGTGGCTGCACAGAAAAATTCATGAAATTTTAAGACTTTGGCAGTCCAAAGTGATTTCTCCTGAGATCTTATAACTGATATCAAAGCAAAGGGAACCTGTAGGGGAGGGAGATCCCTGTGACCTTTGTGAGCAGAATCATGCTTCCAAAGGGCAGAAGGAAACTGTTAGGAGAATAAGCCCACCCAAGGAAATGAGCACAAGAGTCCTCTATTATGTCCCACCATGCTTCTATGCAGGAGAGGAGTGAGAGCACGTCACTGCTTAATCCTCTAGATTTTCTTTAGGTCCATGTCGGACACAGAGAGGCCAGAGTACATAGGCTGATCTCCTTTACCTTCCATTATGCACAGTACAATTAAAACAACTATTTATAGAAAGAACAAAGTTAGAGAACCCTGTTTTGTAGAATCTTGCTGGTCTCCTCCTCCCACTTCCCAACTAACAGTTTGTCCTGGTTACCAGGCCCTTGCTTTTATATGATATGGATCCCTCCAAAGGATTCTCCACAATCATTTGTGCCTAATAGGATACTGGCACTCAATAAAAGCTGTGGTGACCTCTGGAGCCATGAAGGTTTTGCTGATATCCATCAAATTTCCTTTCACCTGTTCCTGGAACAGCCTTGTAGTAGTCCATTGGTAATGTCTGAAAGCCTGAAACAAGTCCCAGATTTCCTTGAGTTTCCATGGGAGATCCTGGTATATACTGTATACTACAATCATTGTTCTTATATTAAAGTGACAGCATACTGTAAGGAGGCAAAGAGCTACAATTATTTCTGCTTGGATTTACATACATAATAAAGTCCTTGAGGACACTGTCTTAAGGACACTAGCCAGAAAAGCCCCTGAATCCCCTGTGGTGGAGGCCAGTCCTCTGACATTATGGACTCTGTGTTTGGCAGCACTCAGTACAAATCTAAACAATTATCCACTCAAGGATACAGTGGAAAATTAACAGAAATGTAAGTCCCCTAAACTTTCACCTCATGTAGAGGACAGGAGAGGTAGGTCTGGGCAGATAGGTCAGAATCAGTTAAGATAAAGCATGAAAATCAATAAGAAATGAGTAACCTGACTGTTAGGTGCTTTTGGGTGCCAACCAGGATGCACAGCTTTCCAAAGGCTGCCTTCTGCCAATATATAATGCTCAATTCAAAGTTCCAGCTGTCTTTATGAGCATCAGGTCATTAGTTTGGGGGAGAATGCAATAGAAAGTTCCCCATGAAGAACATCAGGGATGGAGACAAGTACATGGGCATGCATCATGCTTCCTTCAGTCTCATCCTGCTCCCTTTGCTCCCCTACTTGCTATTTGATGCCTCTTCTGTGAAGGATCATTTTTGATACTGTGTGAATGCTGTTCCTTCATTAGTTTCCCACCAAAACTTCCACCTGAGCCAGGTTCCTTAACTGTCATCAACTAACACCAGTCCCAACAGTGTCCAGGGAAAAAGAAAAAGTTCCCCAATGCTGGAGGCCAAAACAACTTTTCAGAAAATGAAGAGGACTAACATGGTTATAGAACATGTGCTCCTGCTGCCTCCAAGGCCTACATAAAGCCAAGGCCAAGGCTAAAAATGGAACCAGAGAGTGGGCCTAAAGAAGCAGGTCATTGATTCCACCCTGAAACTTCAACAAAAGTGTTTGATATACTTAAAATAGAGGTACAATACTACTGCGCCTGTCTAGTGTGGGTTAATTTTTAAACAGAGCTCATGGATTGCGGCGGCTTGCTCGGTCGGTAGAGGTGGGGTCTGGCTGCGGACGAGGGGTTGGTCCAGCTCTGGACGAGGGGTCGGTCCCGCTTGGGATGAGGGGTCGGTCCCACTTGGGACGAGGGGTCGGTCCGGCAGCAGACAAGGGATCGGTCTCACAGGGGTTGCGCGGTTCGGCTGACGGGGTCGCCCGGCGAAGCCGGCGACGAAGGGGTCGCCCGGAGAAGCAGGCGACGAAGGGGTCGCCCGGAGAAGCAGGCGATGAAGGGGTCGCCCGGAGAAGCAGGCGATGAACTGGGGACAAGGGAGGCCAGGCCCTTGTCGGGGGCTCTCAGGACTGGAGGGCGCATGGCAGAAGAACTACCGCGGAGACAAGGTAAACACGCAAGTCCACTTTATTGAGGGAGAGGCAACAGTTTTATAGGGGCTGGGGAAGGCTGATTGGTAGAAGCCACGCCCTGTTCTGATTGGTTGCTGGTGAAAGGTCAGTGGGCGGTACCGGACGGGGGAGGGTTGGTGGTTCGGGATTGGCTGTCGCTGTTGCTGGGGGAAGGGGCAGGGCCCAGGGATTGGTGGCCGCTGTTGCTGGGGTGGAGGGCAGACTTGAGTTTCCCGCCCACGCCTGGCTGTTGCTGCTGTCGGGGGAAGGGAAAAGGGCGGGCTGGATTTTTCCGCCCACACCTGGCTGTTGCTGCTGTCGGGGGAAGGGAAAAGGGCGGGCTGGATTTTTCCGCCCACACCTGGCTGTTGCTGCTGTCGGGGGAAGGGAAAAGGGCGGGCTGGATTTTTCCGCCCACACCTGGCTGTTGCTGCTGTCGGGGGAGGGGAAAAGGGCGGGCTGGATTTTTCCGCCCACACCTGGCTGTTGCTGCTGTCGGGGGAGGGGAAAAGGGCAGACTGGAATTTTCTGCCCTTCGCCTGTGCAGAGAGAAGGAAGAAGAAGGGTGCCGCCCCACAAGGCATCGGGTGGCGCCATCTGGGAGGAGGGGCGGCCGCGGAAGCATGGCTGCCGAGAAGGGGAGACCCGAGGGCACTCTGCGCCCATGCCGAGCTTCCTTCAGGGGTGGCGGTGAGTCCGACTAGCCACCCTATTATGGGGGCAGCAGCTTGGCCTGCCGCGGCTGCTCCCCCGCCAGGCCAGCAAACCACACTTCAGCCCGAGGGGTGACCGCAATGGATAATAGGCTCAAGCATTTAGGAATATTCTCTCATAAGCACCTTTCAAAAGAGAACAAATTAGCAATGAAAGAGTGGGGCAACAGTGATGTGCATCGCTTTGCAAGGCAGGCAGCTGAACAATACACATACACACCTCTTCATTCATTTGACAAACATTTGAGAACCAACTCTATACCAGAGGCTGTGATGGGCACTATGGATAAACCAGGCCACAGGCCCAGTTCTTGCCTTCCAAGAGTTGGTCACCCAGAGTAGATGATGGGTAATTAAAGAATACAGTTCTAAATCTCTTTCTTCTACTTTCTCTCTAAATGCTTGTAGATGCATACACACACACACACACACTTCACAGGATATTCCCAATTTTGAACCTAAAAATTATGGGCCAAATCATTTAAATTTAAAGAACAAACAGCTAAATCACTTAGTCCACAAAAATTAAGCTGGCAAAAACCTCCCAAATCAACTTTTTGGGAACTCTGGATCATATAAAAAAGTACAAGAAACAGAGAAGAGTTTAATGAGGAAGAATCCACTAAATTTCATTAAGGAATTATTGTAACATTTTCTTTGCTGACCTAAGCTCCTCCTTTCCCAAGTTGGTGGTGTCCTTTCTGTCAATGAATCATGTTCCTTATGTGGCTTCCAGGTGTCAGAGGGGGAAATATGCAGCATAGTCTAAAAAACTTAGGGGTGTGAATGATGACCTGTCTGGTGGCTCACTGTTTCTGGTGTTTGTCTTTTTCCAACCTACATAGAATTTTCCAAGGCTTGTTAGGGCCTTCCATATGGTGATTATTGAAGCTAATTAAAGACAGATTCTACCCATAGCCACTTAAGAATATGCTCATACATGGAAAAATACATATAATATACCTTGTAGAGTTGAGTTAACAGTAGTATTGCAATATTTTTGCACCAATGGCAAAATGTACTATATCAACTCTAAGGGTCAAAAACAGGGGAGAATAATGGGGTATAGGATTGTTTCTTTTGTAATAATAAAAGTGTTGTAAAGTTGAATGGGGTGATGGCAGAACAACTCTGCAATGAAACTGAGAGCCACCAGGCATACACTTTGGATGGGCTGTGCAAGACATGGGACAATATAATCAGTGAACCCTGTGGTGGATGATGGACTATGGTTAACAGTATGAATATGATAATATCCTCTCATGAACTATAACAAATATACAGTACTAATACATGGTGGTAATAGTAAGATGGTGTGATGGTTAGGCTAATGTGTCAACTCAGCCAGGTAATTGTGCCAAGTTGTTTTGTAAAGCAAGCACTGGGCTAACTGTAATACAAGGGCATTTATGGACTTTAGTCACCATTGACTTTACTGCAGTGTTAAATTATAGCTGATTGCAATTACACCAATCAGGGAGATTGCCATCAGCAATGAGTGATGCTCTATCCAATCAGTTGAATGCCTTAAAAGGGAAAGTGATTCCCTCATTGAGTGAGAATTTCCCAGCTCAACTTTGGAGAGCCAACATCTCTCAGACCTCATCAAGAACCTTAATTGGACTTTCATTGGAGCCCCTCAATGCAGCCTACCTGCAGAACTTAGACTTGTGTATCCCCATGGTCACATGAGAGACTTATAAAATTGCTTACTATTGACAGCTATGCCTTGTTGATTCTGTTTCCCTAGAGAGCCCTGACTAATACAGCTTGATACTGAGAGTGGGGTGGTTCTTGAGTAACAGAGTCTTGAAAATGGGATGTCTGGGTTGGTTCTGGGAGCTTTGCAATTGGCTTTCTATTCTAATTGGACACAATGGTATTGATGACTCACTTTCCAGTAATGAAGAGGCTGCTAACAGTCCATGGCACGAGTTGGCAATCAAGATATGCAAAATATCATCACTGGATTCATCTACTTTCTTGCTTATAAGAAGAAAAGATCTGGGTGAGAGTGTTTTCAACACCTTAACAGAATTTTGTGGAGTCAAATGTTATAATGATGTTGGCTGGCTCTGCCTAGATACTCTGGATACTCTGGATACAAAAGAAAGAGATGAGTTAAAGGCTTCAAATTTGAAACTGAAATTCCACATGAATGATGGTAAAGTTTCTATGTGTTCTCTGAAAGAAAATCTAGTCTCCTTTAGCCACAGGCTTGAAATATATGAGAACTGAACTCAGACTCTCATTGTATGAGTAGCAGAGTTACAAAGGAAACTAAAATCTAAACCCCACAGGATTTCTGCAGTTAAAGCGAAATCATTGATTTGAAAAGAGTGGAACCCAGAGAACTGGGATGGAGACATATGGGATGATGATGATATTGATGGAGATGTTGGAACCCTGCATTCTGCTCAGATTTTGCCAGATAAGCCTGTGATAGCCTGCCCTGTCCAGACCACACCTTGTCAACCTTGTATCATCCAGCTTCTAGTCTGCCCCAGGGAGTCCGAAAAAACTTCCAGCCCTGAGGTGGGTACCAGTCAAACTGAAGCCTCTCCTGCCCAGCCTCACTGCCTGACACAGGGACTCTGGACCTCCTCCCAACCCTGAGGCATGTACCAGCCAAACTCCAGCATGCACTGCTGAGCCTCCAGTCTTCCCTAGGATAATTGCATTCCAACCCCTGCCTGAAGAGATTAATCCTGTCTAACCAGAAGAAAATGCAAGGGAATACCCTGAGGTCATAGCTTGCAAGGCATTCCTAATCCTTCTCCTTACCCACACACACCACCTTTCTTGTTTTTGAGACCTAGTACTAGACTAAAATCACAAGAAGCCTCCAAAGGTGAAATACAAAGTGTGACTGAGACCCATGAGGATGTAAAGTATACTCGGAAAGAACTGCATGAGTTTTCCAACTTATATAAGATATCTGGAGAATATTTGTGAGAATGGATACTAAGGGTATGGGATAATGTTATAAGGAATATAAAGTTGGGATCAGGTTGAATTTATGGATATGGGCCCACTAAGCAGAAATTCTGGATTCAACTCTGTAGCTCAAGAGGTTAGAAAGAGCTTTAACAGTTTGTTCAAGTGGCTGACTGAAATATGGACCAAAAGATGCCCTAGCATGTCTGAGGTTGAGATGCCTCAATTGCCCTGGTATACAGTAGAAGAGGGAATTCAAAGACTTAGGGAGACTGGAATGCTAGAATGGATTTACCAATTGAAAGCAGCCCACTCACCCCAGGAATGTCCAGAAGATACACCTTTAACCTCTGAGGAATAAGTTTGTAAGGCTACCTCCATCTTCCCTGAAGAGCTCTGTAGTTGCTCTTCTCTGTAGTTCAGATTGTAGGGAGGGCTATGATGGAATTAGAATCATTAAACATTGTGGGAATGATAGCATGTTGGTGTGGTAAAAGTCAAGTATCAGCAGTTAATGGTCAAAGTCAAGGTGGGCATGGCTACCACAATGAAGGGCATATTCAATAAAGCACTCAAAATAGTCTGAGTCATGTAGAGTTATGGCATTGGCTAATACAACATGGGGTACCTAAAAGTGAAATAGGGAAGCAGACTCGGCCCCATGGTTAGGGCATCTGTCTACCACATGGGAGGTCTGCGGTTCAAACCCCAGACATCCTGACCCATGTGGAGCTGGCCTATGCGCAGTGCTGATGGGCACAATGAGTGCCGTGCCATGCAGGAGTATCCCTCGTGTAGGGGAGTCCCATGCACAAGGAGTGCACCCTGTAAGGAGAGCTGCCCAGCACCAAAGAAAGTGCAGCCTGCCTAAGAATGGTGCTGCCCACACGGAGAGATGAAACAATAAGATGATGCAGCAAAAAGAAACCCAGTTTCCCATGCCACTGACAACAACAGAAGCAGACAAAGAAGATACAGCGAATAGACACAGAGAACAGACAACTGGGGCAGGGGGGAAGGGGAGAGAAATTAAAATAAAATAAAATAAAATAAAATAAAATAAAATAAAATAAAATAATAATAAAATAAAATAAAATAAAATAAATAAAATAAAATAAAATAAAATAAAAGTGAAATAGGCAATCTACTAAATTTCTTCTGGATCTGTATAAACAGAAGCATTCTAGGTCGACTGAACTCAACCTAGCTGGTTATGGGAAAATACAATAAATGTAAGCTAGAGAATATAGTTTGTGGTGTATTATAACTATGTTCTTTCATTATTTGTGAAAAATATTTCACAGCAATGCAAGCTGTTGGTGGTGGGGTGGTGTATGGGAATCTTGTATGGTATGCAAGTTTGATTTGTAAACTCACAAATTCTCTAATAAAAAAGTAACATATGAAGTGGGATGGTATACAAAGTACTGAAATAAAGGGGGGAAAAATTGCCAACCAAGAATTCTATATCTGGTAAAATTCCTACAAAATGAAGAATTCAGACATTCCTTAATAATAAAATGTGAATGAATATATTGGTAGCTATCCTGGTCTATACGAAATGCTAAAGGATGTTTTTCAGGTTGACATAAAAGAACACAATAGAATTCAATACATATTACTAAATACGGAACAACAGTAATGATAAGTATGTAGGTATTTATAAAAGCCTCCAATATTATTATATTTTTGATTTGTAATTCCTCTTTTATCACTATTGAAACGAAAGACAAATGCATAAAATCATTTTTATAAGTCCATTGTAAATAGAACATTAAGTATAATGATGTAATTTGTGGCAATAACTGCATTAATGAGAAGGGTGGAGATGTACAAAAGCAGAGCATTTATATACTACTAAAGCTAGGTTGCTTTTAATTCAAACTGATTTCTTATAAACTTAAGTTGTCATTGCAATCCACAGGATAATCATGAATAAAAGATGAAAAAAAGAAAAGGAAATCAAAGAAATCATTAACATACAATTATTTAAATACAAAGGAAGGAGAAATGGAGGAGGATAAAAATATATGACATATAAAAATAAATGGGGAGGTGGGGCAAGATGGCATCTGAGTGAGTGCACCTCATAATCTCTCCTGCAAAGAAGCAGCTGAGTAGGGTTGGAGTCTTGCTGGACAAGGCTGTTTCAGGTGTTTGCAAGGCAGGAGGAGTCTGGACATCAATTTGGTGGGACAGTGACAGAGGAGATTCTTGCAAGAGGTAGAATTTTGGGTCTCTTGCACAGAGGTCGGAGGTTGTGGGTGAGACCCTTCCCCCTGGGGCTGTCAGCCCAGCTGCAGTGATTCCTGAAGGCTTTGTTGTGCTGGGTTGTTCCCAAGCCCTGAGTGGGCTGTTTCGGGGCTTGCAGGGTGGGAGGTGTCTGGATGTCAATTTGGTGAGACAGTGACGGAGGAGATTCTTGTGAGAGGTGGAATTTTGGGTTTCTGACCCAGAGATCAGAAGTTGTGGGTGGAGCCCCTCCCCCTAGGGCTGGCAGACTGGCCACAGCAATCCCTGAAATCTTTGTTGTGCTATGGTGTTCCCAAACCCTGAGCAGGATGTTTCAGGGGCGTGCAGGGCAGGAAGTGTCTGGATGTCGATTTGGTGAGACATTGGCAAAAGAGATTCTTGCAAGAGGTGGAAATTTGGTTTTCTGACATGGAAGTCAGAAGTTATAGGCAGAAACCCTCCCCCAGGGCTGGTGGCCCAGCCCAGCAATCCATGAAATCTTTTTTGTGCTGTGGTGTTTCCAAACCCTGAGCAGGCTGTTTCAGGGACTTGCAGGGCAGGAGGTGTCTGGATGTTCGTTTGGTGAGACACTGACAGAAGAGATTCTTATGAGAGGTAAATTTTGGGTTTCTGACATGGAGGTCAGAAGTTGTGGGTGGGGCCCCTCCCCCTAGGGATGGCAGCCTGGTCATTGTGATCCTTGAAGGCTTTGTTGTGCTGCAGTGTTACCAGGCCCCGTGTTGCCTGGATTCATGGTTCCCAGGTCTGTGTCCCTTAAACCCTGATGGCACACACTCCAGAGACTCACACACCTTGAGTCTGCAATATCACGATTTCCCAGCCTCGAATCCACAGTGCCCTGAGGTCTGTCTGAGGTCCTGGATTACCCTAGCCCTCCGTGTTTTTTTATTGTTGTTTTTTTTTTCCTTTTCTCTCTTCTTGAGCTTGGAGGAGTGTACCAGCTGACGTGGGGAGAGTTTGGGAAGAAAGGAGAGGCAAATCTGGTGAGAAAGCCCAATTTACCTAAAAGACCTGGGATAGGAAACTTGGTCTGGGAGAAGGTGGAGTCAGAAAATCAATTAGACCTTCCCTAGCACACCTAAGGACTGTAGGAGGTGCTATCCAAACTTCCAATAGCATATTTGGGGTTTCTGATGAGGTGTTGGTGCTCTCACACTGGAAATAGAGTCATAGTCTTCTGTGTTGAGGTGGTTCAACAAGGACCTACTTAAATCACCTCAGGCAGCTTTCCTGCTGCCCTGGGAGAGAGACAAGTGAGGAAGGGAGAAAGGGGGAAGGTCAGATCCCTAAGCATATTATTTAACTTCAAAGACGTTTCCTGGCTTGAAATGTTGATTGTTTTTTCTTTTCTTTTCTTTTCTTTTCTTTTCTTTTCTTTTCTTTTCTTTTCTTTTCTTTTCTTTTCTTTTCTTTCTTTTTCTTTTCTTTTTTTTTTTGTCATGACTGCTAATATTGCACTGTCTCCTGGTCTTTTCTCCCATTTTATCCCCCAAGTTTCCTTTTCATTTATTTAGGTTTTTTTCCTCTTTTTCTTTTTCTTGCTTGTCCCCTCCCCCACTTCTTTGCACCTGTTTTTCTCTTCTTTTTTTCCCCTTTTCTCTCTTTTTCTTCTTTTTATTTTATTTTCTTTATATAATAGGTGCTGCAAGGAGTGCTTCACAGTTGTTGTGTTTCCTCATCCTCCATTTCCTCTTTTCTGTGTGTATTGATTTTGGCCACCTACACTATCCCCTTTCCCCTACAACTTTCTATCCTCCATCATCTACTGTTTCACTTACATTCCACCTCCCTTTCTTTGGCCCGCAAATTGTCTGACTTTTTATTTCTAATACCTTTGTTCTGTTTTCTGTCTTTTATCTACCCTTGATATTATTGTCTTTCTTTTCTCTTTTCCTCTCTCATAAAAACACTGGCCTTTTAATTCATACTATAATCCTCCTCATATTCAGTTCACTCTCTCACTATAGGTACTCTACACTTAATTCTACACAAATTACATGAGTCTAATACCCATTCTCCCAGATCACACATTGTTGCTCTATTAATATTTTATTACCAATACTACTTTATACATTTTCTTTCCTTACTTATTTTGCTTTCCCAGGCCCTAATATTTCCCTTCATAGTGAACTTAGCCAGCAACAAGAAAATAGAGTAAGAAGAACAAAGTGACAAAAAGAAGACATAACACTCATGCATGAACAACAACTAATTAATCCCCAACACTAGACAAAGAAACTAAGGAACTGATTAAAAACATCAAGATAAAATGATGACCAGACAGCAACAAAAAACTACAAACCAAACCAATAATCAGGAAACATGGCTGAATCCAATGAGCAAAGTAAAAACCAGGAAGAGGAGCAGAACATCAGACATGTAAAGATTTCAAAACATATATTAGAGACCAACTTAACGAAGTAAAGGAAGAGATTAACAATATGAAGAAAACACTTGGAGAGGAAATTGCAGACATACGCAAAGAGATAACAGATATGATGGTGATGAATACCACAGTTCCAGAAATCAAAAATACATGCTCATCAAAAAGCAGAAGATTAGAAGACGCAGAAGAGAGAATTAGCAACATGGAAGACAGTATATCTGAAAGCAAACAAATAGTAGAACTGATCAACAAAAAGATAGAAAAAAGCCAGCTGGGACTTAGGGACATAAATGACAATTTTTAAAATGCACAAACATAACATATTACAGGCATCCCAGAAGGAGAAGAAAAGAGAAAAGAGACAGAAGGGGTGTTGGAGGAAATAATGGCTGAAAACTTCCCAAATCTACTGAGAGAGATGGATGTACATGTCCAGGAAGCACAACACACCCAAAACACCAAAATCCCAACAGGCCTACCCCAAGACAAATTATCTAATGCTCAAGACAAAGAGAAAATTCTAAAAGCAGCAAGAGTAAAGAGAACCATCACATACAAGGGAGGCACCATAAGATTAAATGCTGATTTCTCATCTGAAACCATTCAGGCAAAAAGGCAGTGGTATGATATAGTCAAGGTACTAAAAAAAAAAATTTCCAACCAAGAATACTCTACCCAGCTAAGCTAGCATTCAAAAATGATGGAGAGTTCAAAATATTCACAGATAAACAGAAATTGAAAGCGTATGCCAACAAGAAACCTCCCCTTCAAGAAATACTAAAGGGAGTTCTGCAGGAAGAAAGAAAAAGGAGAGGCAGAGTTGGAGAAGAGTGTAAGAGCAACAAAAAGAAAAAGAAGAAAACAAACAAACAAAATATGATAAACACAAGTCCAAAGAAAATATGGCTAACATATATAATTCCTTGAAAGTAATAACACTGAATGTCAATGGATTAAACTCACCTGTCAAAAGATTCAGACTGGAAGATTGGATAAGGAAATATGACCCATTTATATGCTGTCTACAAGAAACACATCTTAGATCCAGGGATTCAAGGAGGTTGAAAGTGAATGGCTGGAAAACAATATTATAAGCAACCAATACCCAAAAAAAGGCAGGAGTAGCTACATGAATATCAGACAAAATAAACTTTAAATGTGAAACAACTGTGAGAGACAAAGGTGGATACTACATATTAGTGAAAGGGATCATCTTTCAAGAAGAATGAACAATCATAAATATTTATGCTCCTAACAAGGACACCTCCAAATACATGAGGAAACAGTGAAAAAATTAAGAGAAAGAATAGATGCCTCTACAATTATAGTGGGAGACTTTAATACACCACTATCAACTTTGGACAGAACACTCAAAAGAGAATCAATAAAGAAACAAAAAATTTGAACAGTATATTTGAGGAGCTAGACCTAATAGACATTTACAGATCATTACACCTGAATACAGTAGGATATGCATTTTTCTCAAGGGCACATGGATCACTCTCCAAGATAGAACATATGGTAGGCCTCAAAGAAAGGCTCAGTGAATTCAGAAAGATCAAAATCATACAAAATAACATCTCTGACCACAGTGGAGTGAAGCTGGAAATCTGTAAGGGCCAGAGTCCGACATTTCACACCAAGATAGGGAAATTAAACAGCACACTCTTAGAAAAACAGCATGTCAAAGAGGAAATCTCAAAAGAAATTAATAACTACCTTGAAACTAATGAAAATTATAACACAACATACCAAAACTTATTGGGACTCAGCAAAAACAGTACTGAGAGGGAAATTTATAGCCATAAATTCATATATCAAAAAAGAATAAAGAGCAAAAATTGAAGACCTAACTGCACATTTGGAGGAATTAGTAAAAAATCAACAAAGTAACCCCACAGGATGAAGAAAGAAAGAAATAACAAAGACAAGAGCAGAACGAAATGAAATAGAAAATAAGAAAGCACTTGAAAAGATAAAAAAAAAACCAAGAGCTGGGTCTTTGAGAAGATCAATAAAATTGACAAACCCTTAGCTAGACTAACAAAGAAAAAAAGAGAGAAGATGCAAATACACAAATAAGCAATGAGAAAGGAAATATCACCACAGATAAAAGACTTATAATAGGAGGATATTTTGAAAAACTATAATCCAACAAAAATGACAATTCAGAGGAAATGGAGAAATTCCTAGAAACACATAAGCAGCCTATATTGATGAAAGAAGAAATTGACAATCTCAACAAACCAATCACAAGTAAAGAGAAAGAATTAGTCATTAAAAACCGCCCAACAAGGAGGAGGCCAGGGTCAGATGGCTTCACAGGTGAATTCTAGAAAACATTCAGGAAAGACCTAACACCAATGTTGCTGAAACTCTTCCAAAAAATAGAAACAGGAGGAACATTACCTAACTCATTCAATGATGTCAACATTACCCTAGTACCAAAGCCAAACAAAGACACCACAAGAAAGGAAATTACAGACCAATTTCTCTCAATTTCTCAATTTCTGAACCTAGACACAAAAATCCTCAACAAAATACTTGCTAACCATATTCAACAACACATTAAACAAATTATACACCATGACCAAGTGGGATTCATTCCGGGTATGCAAGGATGGCTCAACATAAGAAAATCAATCAATGTAATACACCATACAAGGAGATTCAAGGGAAAAATTCACATGATTATATCTATAGGTGCAGAAAAAGCATTTGACAAAATACAGCACACTTTCTTGATAAAAACACTGCAAAAGATTGGAATACCAGAAAATTTTCTAAACATGATAATGAGTATATATGGAAAACCCTAGCCAACATCGTTTACAATGGTGAAATCCTAAAATCTTTCCCTCTACAATCAGGAACAAGACAAGGCTGCCCACAATCTCCTCTTCTATTTAACATTGTCTTTGAAGTACTTGCTCGAGCACTGAGGCAAGAACCAGATATAAATGGCATTCAAATTGGAAAGGAAGAAGTCAAAATTTCATTATTTGCAGATGACATGATCCTATACATAGAAAACTGTGAGAGGTCTACAGCAAAGCTTCTAGAACTCATAAATGAGTTTAGTAAAGTCACAGGTTATAAGATCAATGCAAAAAAATCAGTAGCATTTCTGTACACCAATAATGAACAAGATCAGGAGGAAATCAAGAAACAAATACCATTTGCAATAGTAAATTAAAAAATCAAATACCTAGTAATAAATTTAACTAAAGATGTAAAAAACTTATAAACAGAGAACTACACAACACTGTTCAAGGAAATCAAAGACCTAAATAAATGGAAGAATATTCCCTATTCCTGGATAGGAAGACTAAATATTATTAAGATGTCTATCCTACCAAAACTGATCTACACATTCAATGCAATCCCAATAAAAATCAGCACAGCAATCTTTATGGAACTAGAGAAACTAGGCATGAAATTTATTTGGAACGGAAAGAGACCCTGAATAACCAAAAACATATTGAAAAAGAAAAATGAAATTGGAGGAATTACACTACCTGACTTCAAAATATACTACAAAGCTATAGTAGTGAAAACAGCATGGTATTGGCACAAGGAGAGACACACTGACCAATGGAACCGAATTGAGAGTTCTAATATAGATCCTCATAAATATAGTCATGTAATATTTGATAAAGCTACCAGAGACTCTCAACTGGGAGAGAATGGCCTATTCAACAAATGGTGCCTGGAGAACTGGATATCCATAAGTAAAAGAATGAAAGAGGATTACAAACTCACACCTTATACAAAAATCAACTCAAGATGGATCAAAGACCTAAATATAAGACCCAAGATCATAAAGACTTTGGAAAGCAGTGTAGGGAAGCATCTAGAAGACCTTGTAATAAGAAATGGCTTCATGAACTTCACATCAAAAGCACAAGCAGCAAAAGAACAGATAAATGGGACTTCCTCAAAATTAAAGCCTTCTGCACCTCAAAGGAGTTTGTCAAGAAAGTGAAAAGAGAGCCTACCCAATGGGAGAAAATATTTGGTAACCATATATCGGATAGGAGACTTATAACCTGCATTTAGAAAGAACTCATATATCTCAAAAATAAAAAGACAAACATCCCATTTAAAAAATGGGAAAAAGATTTAAACAGACACTTCTCCAGAGTGGAAACACAAATGGCTAAAAAACACATGAAAAAAAAATGCTCCAAATCTCTAGATATTAGGGAAATACAAATCAAAACTACAATGAGATACTATATTACTCCCATAAGATTGGCAGCTATGAAAAAAACAGAAGACAACAAATGCTGGAGAGGATGTGGAGGACTGGGGACACTCATCCACTGCTGGTGGGAATGCAGAAGGATCCAGCCATTCTGGAGGACAGTTTGGCAGTTTCTCAAAAACTAGCTATAGATTTGCAATATGACCCAGCAATTCAACTGCTGGGTATATACCCAGTAGAACTGAAAACAAGGACACAAACCGATATATGCATACTAATGTTCATAGCAGCATTGTTCACTATTGCCAAAAGTTGGAATTAACCGAAAGCCCATCAATAGATGAATGGATAAATAAAATGTGGTATACACATACAATGGAATACTACACAGTTTTAAGAATGAATACACTACAAATACATGTGATAATATGGATGAATCTTGAGAACCTTATTTGAGTGAAGGAACCCAGGCATTGAAGGACAAATACTACATGACTTCAATTGCCGTTGGGCTGGAGAGCTTAGCCTCGCTCAGGCCCAAGAGTCAGGGGGGGGGCTCGCTCCTGCCGAACCGCCGGCGGGGGGTACTCCCGAGGGGAGCACCGATTCTCCAGGCATGGGGGACGCGCGGTTGGGGAAAAAACCACGGAGACCGCTTGAGCGCAAGAACAGGTCTGCCTTTATTACGGAAGTACACTTAGCTATATAGGGTTGGGTAGAGGGAGGGGCGTGATGAAGGGAGGGTTGGCTGAGAGGTTTGGAATAGGGGAGGGGAAAGGGGGAGTGAGAGCTGGCCGGATGTTGGGCTAGGCGGGAGATAGAAAGGGGGAGGGCAGCGCCGGCCAGCCGTTAGCAGCAAAGGCCTAGTCAGGCGTGGTTACCTTATCTAGGCCCAGTGGGCAGAGGCGGTATCACTTCTTGCCGCACCGTTTGCTACTGTGGCAAGCCGGGCGCCCTTCCTCCCACATTTCCCCCTTTGTTTTTATTAAGCTCCTCCGAAAAGCTTGATTTGAGGAGGGAGGGGGACTGTGCCTGTCTTAGGTCGGGATTGCGCCCAGCCGGGCAATGCCCGTGCCACACAGGTGGCCAGTCTTACCCGTCATGGGGAAGCGCGGCAGCAAAAGGCCGTGTCCCTGCCTTAGGTTGACTGGCGGGCCGATCCCGTTGCCCGTCATTGGCTAACCAGTCCAGCGCCTCGATGGAATGTTGGCGGCCTTAGATAAACAGGGTGGGGGAGGGGAAAGGGTAAGGGTAAGGGGTTAGGATGGGCGGTGAGAAGGGGTAGGGGCAGGGGAGCTGGGGCTTGGGTGCGTTGAGAGGTGGCTGGCCATTTGGGGAGGACGGCAATTAATGGAGACTCCTGGTGCGTTTTTGTCGGTGGTGCAGATTCGCTGGTACCGGACCTGGATGGGCTTACTAAGGACAGAGTTAACTTGATTTTTGACAAGCTGGACAATTCACCTGATGATCCAGGGTCCTAGGGCTAATAGGAGGACAAGAGTGAGGAGCAGGCCTAGAAAGGGGAGAAAGTAAGAAAGGATTCCATTGGGCAGCCCCCAAGAGAAAGACCATCCGGCTTCACATTCCTGCTTTCTCTTGCGGAGGCCCTCCCTAACTTGTGCAAGGTTATCTCGAATGAGGCCAGAGTGGTTAGCATAGAAGCAGCATTTTTCTCCTAACGCTGCGCAGAGCCCCCTTCTTTTAGGAGGAGGAGGTCTAGGCCCCTGTGGTTTTGGAGAACGACCTCGGACAGGGAGTTGAGAGATGTTTCAAGGTGGGCCATGGAAGTCTCAAGGCGGGCGATGTCTGCATCGACAGCTTGCCTAAGGGTTGAAAAGGAATTATCTTGGAGGCTGAGAGCTGCAGCTCCAGTGGCTGCGCCGGCAAGACCTAGAAGGGTGGCAATTGTGATGGCGGTGAAGACTTCCTGTTTCTGCTCGTGCTGCGGGGAGCTGAAGCGCTGCCAGGAGTCAAAGAATTGGTTATCAGTATGAAAGAGAACACGGGGAGCAATGAGTATGAGCACACAGGTGTTGCTGGTGGAGTTAAGGGTTTGAACATTGAGACATGGAGTGAGGCCGGAGGAAGAACATAGCCATTTGGTATATTAAGGGGAATTAGGAACTTAGCGGCTGCATTAGGGGTGTGAGTTAGGCTGCAGAGGGACTGCATGGAGGGGAGAACTTTGCCGCCGATTTTTATTATACAGAGTCCAGTCTGGGAAACTGATCAGAGGGTGAGTCCTCTTTTTGTTTGGTTCCAATTGCAAGAGGTACCAGTGGAGTCTGGGGAGGTGCGATAGGCGCCGTTGGTAGCTATGGCTTCATAGAAGGGAGCCTCGGCGGAGAAGCAGAGCCAGCAACGTTGTGTAAGGTTGGGCTGGGATAAGTTTAAGGAGATAAATGATGCGTTGAGGAGGGCTACAAGAGGGTTGGGGGGTGGCAGGGTTTGGCAGTGGGGAGGATACCTAGTGATGGAAGGATTTAAGGTGGTAGGGGGAGGAGAAGGAGAAACAGAGGGAGGAGGGGGAGGCCGTGTGTGGGGAGGATTGAGAACTTGATTTGGGCCCACGGCGGCGGATTGTGTGCGGATTGAATTTTTCTTTATAATGAAAAAGGCACCGTAATCATAGTTGCTCATGTAAAGTCGGGCTCCCCAGGTGTGGCCCTGTAGCCAGCCTGCATTTTTAGGGTTTTTGACAGTGAGCGTAATGCTGCTCCAGTAGGGCTTAATGCTGCTCCTGTGACTTTTATCCTTAAAAGAAAGGGAGAGGTAGGGGTCCTTATTGGGAGCTCCCGACCATTCGTGGGCCATGGTTTCGCACCCCCAGGAGGGGCAGTAATAGTGCGTTGGGTCATGGCAGCCTCTGGCCGTGGAAGGGCAGATATAGAAGCCTGAGACTTCATGATTATAGGGGCCATCAAGGCCTGTAAGTGAGCTGTATCAACACCGGTGATTCTTGTGTGTAACGTCTACGAGGGAACTGATGACAGGAAGGTTGGCAAGATTACATATGTGCACTGTGAAGGAGGGAGCACCCGCAGTAATGTTATTAGCGAGGAGCTTTTCCTGCTGCCAAAGAGAGAGTGTCCAGTTAAAGGGCCGATGGCTTATACTAGCCTGGTCCGTAGTGGAGGGGAGCAGAGCTAACATGAAAAGCAGGAGAGAGTGTAGATTTTTAGGTTTTTTGTTTGAAGCCAAGGTGCGGACAGCAAGCTGTACTAGCTGTCCAAGGAGGAGGGTGTCATGAGCTGGATCCGCGGCCATATTTAGCCTCTCCATCCGATGGGCAAGTGCTCTCATCATCCGTCCTTGGAACCTGCTGCTGGCCGGTGGCGGGTTTTACTTTTTTTTGGGGATCCAGAGCAGCTGGGAGGCATTTTCTGGAAAGACACAAGCAAACCCTCTGCCTTGGGTGAGAAGGGGACTGGGTCCCTGCCAATTGTTTGTTTCTGGGTCCTTCCAAAACACCATCGAGGCAACTGTTGGTGCGTAGGAGGGGCCCCAATGCTTATGGAGGGGGAAAAACCTGTTTTTATCAAAGGAGAGGAGGTTTATGTGAATGAGGCAGGCAGTGATAATGTCGCCTGGTTGACTATGTGGGTGTAGATCCTTCTCTTATTGAATTTGCACTTTGAGCTGGCGGTGGATGCATTCTACTATAGCCTGCCCTTGGGGGTTGTATGGAATGCCGAAGTGATGAGTAACGTTGTAGAGCTGGAGAAATGCAGCGAATGAGGAGCTGCGATACCTAGGCCTATTATCGGTTTTTAAATCCCATGGGACTCCCATGAATAAGATGGCTTGCCGCAATGCTTTAATGCAATGCTTGGCTGTTTCCCCCGGTAAGGGGACAGCGTAGCAAAGGTGAGAAAAGATGTTGACTGTGACATGGACATACTTGAGGCACCCAAATGACCGCACATGGGTGACGTCTATTTGCCATCGGGAGTTTGGCTTGAGGCCGCGGGGGTTGACCCCTTGTGGCTGCAACAGTCTAAGCGGCAAGAAGGGGGTGCATGTTTTACAGGCCCGCACCAAATGCTTGCACGTTTCCTTGAGGAGGCCTGGCAAAAGACGTTGAAGTGAGGCTGCTGAAAAGTGGAACTTAGAATGGAGAAGTTTGGCTTGATTGACCAAGTCTCCGACAGTGGCTATTGTATGGGTGGAGATGGCTTGGTAGGCAGCAGAATTACCCGCGGCTAGAGGCCCGGGCAGCCCTGAATGGCTGCGAATATGAGAAATGTACTATGGCTGTGTGCGGAGCTTGAGCTCTCGCTGCAAGGCATGGAGTGCTTGATCAATGGGCGTGTCACGTGGAAAGAAAACAGCGTGGGCAATAACTGAACAAACTTGCAGGGCGTACTATCAGTGAAGATGTTGACGGGCTCATTGCCGTGGTGTTGGAAGGCAGTGAGGATGGCTAGCAGCTCACCCACCTGAACCGATCCGGGATGGGTTTGGCAGTAAACGGTTGGCAAGTCACGGCTGGGAGAGTAGGCAATATAAGTAAACTTGGTCTTAGAGGCGTCTGTGAAGACAGTAGTGGAGTTGGAGAGAGACTTGGAGCCAGGGAAAGGGTGGTATAGTGGGGAGAGGGGGAGCCTTGTGAGGCCCTGGAGCAACTTGTGTGTGTGGGGGTAATGGCAGTTAAAGGTCCCGTGGAAGATTTCTACAAGAATTTGAGCACGGGGGTTTTCGGAGAAAAGGGCAGTGGTGTGCTTATCAGTAAGGCATACATATTCAGAATCAGAGACAATATTCAAGGACTCTTAAAACATTTGTAAAACTTTAATGATGGCTCAAAGCTCTGTGCATTGAGCAGATGAATAAGGAGTTAGCTAAACCTGTTCTTTTTGGAAAGTAACACATGCTGTTTTTTTTTTTTTATGCTGCTTTTTCATTACTATTACTATTAGTAAATACTGTACAAGATGGTTGGGCTATGCAAATAGCCTTGAAAAGCACTGCAAAAGTTTATTGTTGGGTTCTTACAGATAAAGGAATGCAGCTGGCTTGATTTGTGTAAGACACTAAAGAGAGTCTCAGCAAGTTTTAAAACAAAGTGATAGCAATACAGCTGGACTTTAACTTTTTGTAACAAACTAGCAGTATTTGGGACTGCTGCATACTGGTGTTGTTACTTTAACCTATGATAAGAGGTTGTTTTTGTGACTATACTCTTTTATAATAATTAAAACCATAATTAACTACATTGTACTTTTCTTTAATATTATGCTGAAATATTGGTAACTTTATACACTTTTAGGCATTCATAGAAACTTTTTATCCATACGACTTTAATTAATAGAGGGTTTAAGGGAAGAAAAAGTTGTTAATTTTATAACACTGTAAAACACTTTTATTTAGCTTATAACATATTAAATGAACTTAATTATTACTTTAATTTTTCTTTCAAGGTAAAAGAACAAATCTCTTATAATTAGTTTGGAACAAAAGGCCACTGTTCAGGATTAGGTCTTGAGAAAGCAGTTTTGAACGTTATGTTCCTTTAAGAGATAAAGCTTTCTTTCTTGGAACACAGAGGAAACGATAAGCACAAGAAACATAAGACAGACTCTCTTTGTATACTGACTGGGGATAAGAACTTTTATCAAAACAGATTAATGGTGAGAGGCCTTGAGAAAGAACAAAAATTTTCAACTTTGCATCAGCATACTACCCGACACTAAAGCTTGTAAAATTTTATAGATAGACCCATTAAATTTTATTTAACTTTAACTGTAAAAATTCTTTGTCCATTAATCTTCTGCAGTTTTAGCATTCACTCAGGTTTCGTCCTATACTCTACTTTTTCCAATAGTCAATTATTTTATTTCAGGACAAAATTATTTTCTGTTTCCTTAATAATAAAAACACATTCCATATAGCCTACATCAAAGTTATCAAGCAAACCTCTTATAACAATACTGTGAACATTAAACAAGCTTGTTAAAATAATGAACTTTTCTTTAAATACTTAGTAGCATGCAATATTAGAAACAGTTTTCTACAAGCAAGTTGGCAGGGGAGGCTGGTTGCTGCCAATCTTTCCTGTTATAAAATTACCTTTTATTATTATCATCATCAATTCAGTTTTATATATATTTAAGAATGACCTTTTGGAATTAGCCATTTAATACTTTAATGTAAACAATGCTTTATTAAACCTTTTATTTATAACCATATAGACTATTGAAGACAATTTTTATGTTTATAGAACACATTCCCTTACTTAAAGTTATCACAATACCTTTTACAGATTGCCATCTGCAAATTAAGTTTCAAGAGTTCATGAAAAATTAGCCATCCTACTTTAGGACAAAATACGCCTTTTTGCAAAACTTATTACATTTCAGTTAGCATTTTCACAAACTTTTAACCTTTTTTAATATTCATATATATAAATTTTACATTCTTTATATTATCCTGTGAAGAGAAATAAGTTATTCATTTTAATCTGGGCAAGAACAACCTTTTATGAAGACGTACAGTTAATCTTGTCAATCAAGACTTACAATTTCTATTATTGTAGATATCTTATTAACATTTAAGCTCATGTATTGATATAATAACCTTAAGTATTAATATAAGCGCTTATTTAATTTTTGGCCATTTGTATAGAGCTCTTTTATAGATTTTTATTAATTTATATTTACCATCCGGAGGTATCAAAATATACACTGACATTGAATGAACAGACAAACACAGAACAATCAAAACACAGTAACAGAAACATACAGTTTACAATTAACTCATAATTTTTAGTTTCTTAGTATAGCTGCTTTTAAATCCTCTGTTATATAGCACATTTTAGATTGTACCTTTCAAGATTTTCTCTGGAATCCATGCTGCCTGCAACACGAAAGCCTGTGCTCGGAAACATTCCTATCAGTTATCAGCAATCAGCTAAAATAACTTGAGCAGTAGTTAGGCAGACCATTAGCACACATTTTTGGATAATTACTGTAAGACTATAGTGAGACTTGAAGTTCAAGAGTAAACTATTGATTTAAAACTGAAAATTCCTTTTTAAACCTTGATAAAAATTTCTGTACTCATTTTATTATCTTGGTTAAATAAGCCCAATCAGAATTAGCATGGAAATAAAACAAAACACAAATGTTGCCACGTTTTTCTCTCATACCAGTGGATTAATTATATCAGCCTTCACTAGCCCAGAGATACATTGTCATGTAGATAGTAGGGAGCCCAAAGAGTTGTGAAAGGGGGTGGGCGTTTGCTGGAACAGAGTTGATTGCCTTATAAGCTTGTGTGGATTTTCGGGCTTGTGGCTGGCCTTGTTTGCGGTCACCCCTCAGGCTGAAGTGTGGTTTGCTGGCCTGGCGGGGGAGCAGCCGCGGCAGGCCAAGCCGCTGCTCCCATAATAGGGTGGCTGGTCAGACTCACCGCCACCCCTGAAGGGAGCTCGGCATGGGCGCAGAGTGACCTCGGGTCTCCCCATCTCGGCAGCCATGCTTCCGCGGCCGCCCCTCCTCCCGGATGGCGCCACACGATGCCTGTGGGGTGGCACCCTTCTTCTTCTTTCTCCCTGCGCAGACGCAGGGTGGAAAATTCCAGTCTGCCCTTTTCCCCTCCCCCGACAGCAGCAACAGCCAGGTGTGGGTGGAAAAATCCATTCTACCCTTTTCCCTTCCCCCGACAGCAGCAACAGCCAGGCGTGGGCGGGAAACTCAAGTCTGCCCTCCACCCCAGCAACAGCAGCCACCAATCCCTAAACCCTGCCCCTTTCCCCAGCAACAGTGACAGCCAATCCCTAACCACCACCCCTCCCCCGTCCAGTACCGCCCACTGACCTTTCACCAGCAACCAATCAGAACAGGGCATGGCTTCGACCAATCAGCCTCCCCCAGCCCCTATAAAACTGTTGCCTCTCCCTCAATAAAGTGGACTTGCGTGTTTACCTTGTCTCCGCGGTAGTTCTTCTGCCGTGCGCCCTCCAGTCCTGAGAGCCCCCGACAAGGGCCTGGCCTCCCTTGTCCCCAGTTCGTCGCCTGCTTCTCCGGGCGACCCCTTCGTCGCCGGCTTCGCCGGGCGACCCCGTCAGCCGAACCGCGCAACCCCTTGTGAGACCGATCCCTCGTCTGCTGCCGGACCGACCCCTCGTCCCAAGCGGGACCAACCCCTCGTCCAGAGCTGGACCAACCCCTCGTCCGCAGCCAGACCCCACCTCTACTGACCGAGCAAGCCGCCGCAGCTGGCGCCCAACGTGGGGCAAAGCAACCCCACCACAGCACAACGTGGGGCAAGGCAACTCCACCACAGCCTCACTCCATAACCTGGCGCCCCCCCCTCCTCTCTTCTCACCGTGGGACTTCTCTCGTGCAACATTGCTGCTACCTGAGCCTTGGCTACCTCATATGATCCACGGCGGTCTGGGAGAATCGCTGGATGGCTTTCTCCTTCCATGTCGGGGGCTTATACCGACCCGCTATGATTAAGAGGAGCCTTGGATTTCTCGGGAGCGCGCGCTTGCACGTCTGAAGTAATCCTACCACAGCCCTACCCCCTCCTCTCTTCTCACCTTGGGACTTCTCTCGTGCAACATTGCTGCTACCTGAGCCTTGGCTACCTCATATGATCCACGGCGGTCTGGGAGAATTGCTGGATGGCTTTCTCCTTCCATGTCGGGGGCTTATACCGACCCGCTATGATTAAGAGGAGCCTTGGATTTCTCGGGAGCACGCGCTTGCACGTCTGAAGTAACCCTACCACAGCCCTAAGCCCTCCTCTTTTCTCACCCCTATCTTTTCACTCTGCATTGCTGCTCCTGAACCTTGGTGACCTCATATGATCCACGGCGGTCTGGGAGAATCGCTGGATGGCTTTCTCCTTCCATGTCGGGGGCTTATACCGACCCGCTATGATTAAGAGGCGCCAATAAAACTCTCAGGAGCACGTGCCTGAGCACCTCCACCCCTGCCTTCACCTCTGCCTCCTCCCCTCCACGCTTGCTCCCCTTTGCCTTGCTCCACTGCTTGTCGTCCCGCCCTCCCCTCGTCGGGGCCTTCTCTTGGCCCGCGACCACCGTCGGAACCCCACCGGCTCTGACCCCTCGTCTCACCGCGCACCTCGGCTCCCATTGCCGCGCTCTCAAGGTAAGGGCCCCTTTTCTTATCGGCTCCAAAAGGCCATTAGCAATGGGTAACATCCTATCTGCTAAGCAAGCCCCACAAGTTCGGGCTCTTGCTGGTCTCCTAGACACTCACCGGTGTAAGATCTCTTTGAAACAGCTTCAAGTGTATTGGGACCTTTTTCTCCCCTTTAATCCATGGCTTACCACGTGTCGGCTCTGGGACCCGGACACCTATACTCGCCTTATAGATAGGGTCACTTCTGCTGTGGAGCAGGAAGGTAAAAGATTCCCTCCTGGCTTATTACAGGCAACATGAAGTCCAGAAGAAATCTTGAAGGGTATAATCTATGATATGCTATATAAAAAAGGATTTAAAAGCAGCTATACCAAGAAAGTAAGAGTTATGAGTCAACTGTAAATAAATTATATATTTCTGTTAATGTGTTGTAATTGTTCTGTGTTTGTCTGTCTGTTCGTTCAATGTCAACGTATATTGTGATACCTCCGGATGGTAAATATAAATTACTAGAAATCTTTAAAAGAGCTCTATTCAAATGGCCAAAAATTAAATAAGCGCTTATATTAATACTTAAGTTTATTATATTAATACATAAGTTTAAATGTTAATAAGATATCTACAATTTTAAAAAAAATTGTAAGTCTTAACAAAATTAACTGTACGTCTTCATAAAAAGTTGTTCTTGCCTAGATTAAAATGAATAACTTATTTTTCTTCACAGGATAATATAAAGAATGTAAAACTTATATGAATATTAAAAAGGTTAAAAGTTTGTAAAAATGCTAACGGAAATGTAATAAGTTTTGCAAAAAGACGTATTTTGTCCTAAAGTAAGATGGCTAATTTTTCATAAACTCTTGAAATTTAATTTGCATGCGGCAAGTGTAAAAGGTATTGTGATAACTTTATGTAAGGGAATGTGTTCTGTAAAGATAAAATTTATCTTCAATAGCTTACTTTAAGGTATTAAATGGCTAATTCCAAAAGGTCATTCTTAAATATATATATATAAAACTGAATTGATGATAATAATAATAAAAGGTAATTTTATAACAGGAAAGATTAACAGCAACCAAGCTCCCCTACCAACTTGCTTTTAGGAAATGGTTTCTAATATTGCATGCTACTAAGTATTTAAAGAAAAGTTATTTTTGAGGAAACAGAAGATGATTTTGTCTTTGCAGCCATTGTCTATTTAGCAACACCCCTCGCTATCGGCCTAGCCACTGTTGCGCCGGATGATTGGAACCTTAAACAAAGACTCCTCCTCACTGTCATCTTCCTATCTATCGTTATTATATTTACTGCCCTCATTCTCCTTCGTTTATAAAGCAGTCTCCTACAAACCACAAAGCTTCTGTCTTTAAACATACTATTCTCAACCCTATCCTCTAAATGATCTTCTCACTTCCCCCACAGCCTTTAATACTTTATTTCTTCCTCATAACCTTTGCTTTCTTGATAATATTTTCCGCCATCTGTCTAGCCGCTACCACCCCAGAAGATTGGAACCTCGGCCAACGAATTCTACTCTCCATCGCCTTTCTGTTTATTATCCTCTTTTATGCTTTACTCCTTATCTTCCTCCCATAATGACTTCACCAAGCCTCCTCTTGTCCAAAACCATCACCCTTCTTTTCCTCACACTCCCCATTGCACTCACCAACCCCAGCCATCAGCCTTTTAATTGGACAGTAAGCCTCTGGCAGGAAAAAGTAATCCTCTCCTACAATGTCTTCGCTGCCAAGGAGAGATCAACTACCTGCAATGCGCTGTCATCCTGGACTTCTAACATCAGATGGATCTTATAGCCACCGAGATCAACAAGAATTGGACATTGGCCACCCTTGCTTGCAACGGCAAGATACCACCCCCTAAATTGTACATTTATATCCCCGTCATACTCACCTCCCTCTTCAGCCCCGCTTCCCTCATTGCTTACTGCCTCTTGGGCCTCGGCTACTTGTTGCTGCTGCCATCCTGGCCCTTATTTGAAAAGAAGGGGGAAATGCGGTCACCCCTCAGGCTGAAGTGTGGTTTGCTGGCCTGGCGGGGGAGCAGCCGCGGCAGGCCAAGCCGCTGCCCCCATAATAGGGTGGCTGGTCGGACTCACCGCCACCCCTGAAGGGAGCTCGGCATGGGCGCAGAGTGCCCTCGGGTCTCCCCTTCTCGGCAGCCATGCTTCCGCGGCCGCCCCTCCTCCCGGATGGCGCCACACAATGCCTGTGGGGCGGCACCCTTCTTCTTCTTTCTCCCTGCGCAGACGCAGGGCGGAAAATTCCAGTCTGCCCTTTTCCCCTCCCCCGACAGCAGCAACAGCCAGGCGTGGGTGGAAAAATCCAGTCTACCCTTTTCCCTTCCCCCGACAGCAGCAACAGCCAGGCATGGGCGGGAAACTCAAGTCTGCCCTCCACCCCAGCAACAGCAGCCACCAATCCCTAAACCCTGCCCCTTCCCCCAGCAACAGCGACAGCCAATCCCTAACCACCACCCCTCCCCCGTCCAGTACCGCCCACTGACCTTTTGCCAGCAACCAATCAGAACAGGGCATGGCTTCGACCAATCAGCCTCCCCCAGCCCCTATAAAACTGTTGCCTCTCCCTCAATAAAGTGGACTTGCATGTTTACCTTGTCTCCGTGGTAGTTCTTCTGCCGTGCGCCCTCCAGTCCTGAGAGCCCCCGACAAGGGCCTGGCCTCCCTTGTCCCCAGTTCGTCGCCTGCTTCTCCGGGCGACCCCTTCGTCGCCGGCTTCACCGGGCGACCCCGTCAGCCGAACCGCGCAACCCCTTGTGAGACCGATCCCTCGTCTGCTGCCGGACCGACCCCTCGTCCCAAGCGGGACCGACCCCTCATCCAGAGCTGGACTGACCCCTCATCCGCAGCCAGACCCCACCTCTACCGACCGAGCAAGCCGCCGCACTTGTTGATAGGCGGGGCCAATTTCAGATAGGTATCAGGGTCCAAGAGATTGGCAGTGAAAGCCAGGGGTTGAAGGGGACTAGTAGATCCTAGTAAGCCTGGAGCTGCTGCCCGAAACTTTACATTGGTGGCAGGCTAGTAGGCCAGCAAGCGCCTGCTGGCTGGAGAAAGAGACTCCCATTTAGAAGAGTAGAAAGGGGAGGAGGAGAGCGAATAGGAACGCGAGGAAAAGGATGAAAGTGAATAGAGGGCGGGAACTGCCGAAGAGGAGAGCCAGGAACAACACGCAGAGAGGTGAGAGAAGGAGACAGGGGAAAAGCTGGCTGGGGTTCATGGGTGTCCGGTCTACCAGAGTTGACATGTGGCGAGCCACGGATTAAAAGGGAACAAGAGGTCCCAGTATTTTTGGAGCTGCCGCAGGGAAACGCGGACTCCATTGGTATCGAGCAGGGCAGCGAGGGCCCTGACTTGTGGCGCCTGACGCGTTGATAAAGAGGCGCCCGTGTCGGGATAGGAGTGGGACGACGGCGAGGGGTCCCTACCTGGAGAAAAGGATGAGCCGTCTAGATCACAGCAGCAGCAGCAGCAGAGAGGGGCCGGGGGAGGAGCAGCCCCACGTTCGGGCGCCAAATGCCATTGGGCTGGAGAGCTTAGCCTCGCTCAGGCCCAAGAGTCAGGGGGGGGCTCGCTCCTGCCGAACTGCCGGCGGGGGGTACTCCCGAGGGGAGCACCGATTCTCCAGGTGTGGGGGACGCGCGGTTGGGGAAAAAACCACGGAGACCGCTTGAGCGCAAGAACAGGTCTGCCTTTATTACGGAAGTACACTTAGCTATATAGGGTTGGGTAGAGGGAGGGGCGTGATGAAGGGAGAGTTGGCTGAGAGGTTTGGAATAGGGGAGGGGAAAGGGGGAGTGAGAGCTGGCCGGATGTTGGGCTAGGCGGGAGATAGAAAGGGGGAGGGCAGCGCCGGCCAGCCGTTAGCAGCAAAGGCCTAGTCAGGCGTGGTTACCTTATCTAGGCCCAGTGGGCAGAGGCGGTATCACTTCTTGCTGCACCATTTGCTACTGTGGCAAGCCGGGCGCCCTTCCTCCCACATTCAATGATATGAAATAAGTAAAATAAGATGCCTCAGAGAGCTAGAGACTAGATGATAGGCTTAAAGGAAATTGGGGTGTAGAGGAAGGATGCAATCTGACACCTACATGGGTGAAATCTATGATAAGTTGGATGTAACTATTTGTGCAAGGAAGGGATAAAATGGGGGTATAGGGTGACCTTTGAGTGGGGCTTTGTGGTATTGAAGGGGGCTAGGGATGGGAGGATGCATAATATTGCCCAAGAAATTGAGGGAAGGTTGGGGGAACTTATGAACACAGGAGATTGTCAGGTATTTGGTTGAGAGTATAATGCTGAGAAAACTTTTTCAAAAATATAATAAAGAAGGTTACCTGTTTAAGATGCTTAAAGGGGATAATCCAGTGCAGGACAGGCTCCTAGGGAGTGTGTGAGTGCTCATTTTGCCATAGTGGTTTATATCATTGGATAGAAATCCATATAATAAGAGTGAAGATATACCCACATCCTGGGGAGGACTGATGTTCTCAAATAGAGGGAATTGTATCTCTTGAGAGAAATGATGGCTCCCAATGCATTAGGGCAGTTGAGCATGTCAAGCCCTCAACAGTGTTGCAAGTATCTCTGAACATGGCCCTTCAAGCAGTGAAGATTGTCTGTCACAGTAGGCACTAAGGGGAGGGGGAAAGAGGTATTGAATAGATGGAATCAAACTGTGTGGGCAATAGAAGTGTTCCACAAGATTACACAAGGATGGATATAAGACATGTTAAATTACACCAAAAATATATAGGGGCTGATAGGCTAAAATGTAAACCATAAGGTAAAGCATAAGATAACTAAAACTTTAGAAAATTTTATAGTCTACAATATAAACCACAATGTAAACACAAATGTTACCTTGTTTGAAAGCTATTGTCTCAATATCTGTACATCAGTTTCAGTAAATATAGTATGAGTATGTAAAAAGATTATTGCTGTGGAAGGGAAAGGTTTTATGTTGGATAAGTGGGAGTACTGTATATTGTATATATGAATTACTGTGATCTAAAACTTCTGTGAAGATAAGCTTAATAATTAGAAAAAAGAATAGAAAAAGATAGGACATAGACACTGAGGAAAAGACAGAAGTAGTTGCCTTGCCAATTTGCATACAGGGCAACCCTTATTGCAGTGATGGAAGGCAAAACATCAAAAACAAAGCTTTTGCATTTTTAAATTTTTTGATACCCCAATTTATTTTTACCTTAATTTTTCTAAATTAATATGTATTCTATATATAACCTTTAAACTCATCACTATATTCCATTTTACTCTTAATGGAACCTGGCAATATATTGGGCTTCACTTTGAAGAAGTTTTGGATCACAGAGAGGTTCAACAATGGCAGGGGAGGAATATTGGTGTGGGATGTTATTGACAGGGGACACATGGTTGGCAGGGACTTCTCCAGGGCATATATCCAGGGTACATAAAAATGTTTGGATATTTTCATAGTGGATAAAGTTAAAAACAACTGAGGGCATGCTGAGTTTCTAGCCAGGGGAGCTCTATCACAGTCCCAAAGGAACAGCAACAATCCCCCAAGTGCAACAGCAAATACCAAAAAATAATGAAGGTCCAACAATGAGCCCTTGATTCTAATGACTATGCTTGTGAGCCTGTGCATCTGAAATAAGAACAAGGCCTAGAGCTGCAGGGTACCTGAGAGTTACCTCCTGAGAGACTACATGTTGCTCAAATGTGGCCAGTCTCAAAGCCAAACTCAGCGTGTAAAATGCGTTGTCTTCCTCCAGCATGGGACATGACTCCCGGGGATGAGCCTCCCTGGTGCCAAAGGATTACTACCAAGTACCAGCTGATGTTGTAACTAGAAAATGACCTTGAATAAAAGGGTCGACTTGGACCAGCAAAATATCTCAATCTACATATAATACCACAAGTTAAAAATGCTTTTTGACCTGAATCAAAGGGTGAAATGAAAAGGACAAATGAGTTTATATGGCTATGAGTCTCCAAAAAGAGCCGGGAGGTTATCAGAGGGGTTGCCCTCATGCATACCTCAGCAGAGTCCCAGAGACAGATAAAGTAGATACAACCCCTGGTATTGGTTCTTCTGAGGGCTACAGAGACCCACAGGTTCTATGGTCATGGCAGTTGGAGGTCAGTGCCATGTCAGTTAGCCCTACTTTGGAGTTTGTGTTTCTGTGTGATGGAGCTGGACTCAGATGTGATCTTTGTTCACAAGCCTCTCCTGTTACTTTTACCGGAACTGTAGTTCGTGCTAGGGTTTAATATATACCCAGGGACCTGAATCTCTGGGCTGACCATGTGATAGCCAGGCCCTGAGCCTCAACAGACTTCAGCTCCTACACTCTGGTTTATTGGGCTTACCCCACTCAGCTAACATGGAGGTGAAGAAGGTCAACCACCACACCATGGAACCAAGAGTGCCTACAACTGAAAGCAGGTGGATTACATCTAGCATCCATGTGGAATCTAAGCCCCTTCTTGATATAGATGTGGAGTGGACACAATCAGTCCAAGGTCCACAGGATGGAGGAATAGAGTATGGATTAGAGTGGACTTACTGATATTCTATTCATGAACTATTGTGATTAGTAATCGAAGAAAATGTGGCCTTGGTGTGGAGAAAGTGGCCATGGTGGCTGCTCAGGGTAGGAAATCGGAGAAAGAGATGAGATGTGGGGGCATTTTCAGGACTTGGAGTTGTCCTGGGTGGTGCTGCAGGGAGTTACCAGACATTGTATGTCCTCCCATGGCTCACTAGGTGGACTGTGGGAGAGTGTGTGCTATGATGTGGACCATTGACCATGAGGTGCAGGGGTGCTCAGAGATGTATTCACCAAATGCAATGAATGTCTCATGATGATGGAGATTTTTGTTATGGGGGGAGGAGTGGGGTAGGGGGTGGGGGATATATGGGGACCTCATATTTTTTTAATGTAATATTTAAAAAATAAATATAGACAAAAAATAGATTACATATACTGTTTATTTATAACCTGGGATGGTAGTTAAAAGATGTAGTCTAGCGTGGTTAATATTAATTGAAAGACAGAGTAAGGATAATCTAGGAGTTGTGTAACAATGATTTGGTGGAAGATGAGGATTGTGGTTAATACTATATATACAAGAATGTTCTTCCACTACAAGATGTTAAGAATTGGGTGATAAATAGGAAAATTAATATAATTTATAGGCTATAGTTACCAGTAATATTGTAATATTTTTATAGAAATGGCAAAGGTACTATATCAATGCTAAAGGTAAAAAAAAAGGATTTAGTTTTAAGAGATATGAATATGATTAAACATTTTTTCAATTTCTATATTAAGAAGGAGACGTTGGTCATGACATTTAACCAATTTCTAATCATTTATGTATTTTTTTTCTTTACAGGCTAAAAATAGTTTATTTTAAAGGCTGTGACAGAAAAAGGAGAAAGTATCTTATTATTAAAATCTTCAAGAGACACAAGTCCAAGACAAAATGTCCAAGAGACACAAGTAATGGAATTTCTTTTCATTCTGGCTAATATTCAAGCATTAAAACAATACTACTACTACTGATGTGAGCTATGGGTGGGAGGCTCTTTGTCTCTTCAGAGATAACCTAAACTATCTGTGACTTGTGGGTGTGGGATGATAAAAGGCTGCAGTCCTGCCCTTTGTGACCAGCTCAAGGACTCCAGTCCCAGGAAACAGTTTAACAACGCAAGGTCTATAAACTTTAAGTATGCAGGGGAAATGCAAACCAAATATGTTAAAAGCTTATCTAGAATGCCTGAAGTCCATGCTAAAAGCTTACCTGTGGGAAGCTGCCTCTGGCACAGGTGTTGTATTGGCCATCTTGTTGCTAAGTGCTATTTTTAGATACTAACCCAGTTAAATTTCTGTTTTCCCACCCTTGCTGAAGCAATTAAATTTCTATTCTTACGCCACTCCCCCAGGCTCCATCCAATTGGGCATTCCCTAAAGAGCACTAAAGTCTTTCCGTGGACATTGCCAAATAACCATCTGCACATGCCTGTGGCAGGAGAATCAAAATCTAGTTAATCAATCATTTACTGACACATGTGTTGCCATCAGTATGTACCACCTCATTCATCCCTGGCTATAAATACCCCTGATTGACCCTCAATAAACGAGATTTGATCAGAATCCTGTCTTGTCTCCATTCTTTGTGTCTCTTGTCCCTTTTCATTCCCACTCCCTCCCTCAGGTCTTGGTTCCACTGACCTGTGGGTCGGGTCACTTACCTAAGATGTGGAAGATATATATGCTAATTCAAGCCTATTGAGAACTGAAACAAAGGGACCATTTGGCCTTTCCTCTCAGTATAAAAGGGATTAAAAAATCTTATTCGGGGATCAGGATTGAAACAGTTCCTGAGTCCGGCCGGCCGTTAAGAAACCATTTTTCCTTCTCAAAATCATTCCTGAGTCCTGGCCTCTCTATACGCAAATAATTGAACCTCTCTCAAATTCTACAACACTACTGCAAATAATAATAACAACGACCCCTCACCAATTATTTTATTCAATGACACTCCAACCCACCAAAAAAGACCACCATCCTGTCGGGAAGCTGGCAGGTGGGCAGGCGGTAGGGCTCTACCTGGATAACCAAGCATCTGAGATCAAGGACAGGGTCCCAGGGCAATGCCGGGGCCGGGCACTAGATCTAAGGGCGGCCCCGCCCACGGAGCTACCAGTGAGTAGAGATGGGAAAAGAGCAGCCTTTTAATGCTCAACACTGCCTGGACTGTGTTCCGCGTCCAGCCGGGCTTGGGCCAGGGCCCAGTGAGAGTCCGAGTTTAGAGAAAGTCCAAGAGTCCACCCAGCCAGATGCAGGCCCGGCTCTTCCTCTTAGCGGGGCAGGAGGGGAGGCTGGAGCCAGTGACGGCGCCTGCGGAGGTGAGAGCCGCTCCGAGGAGCCCAGCGCCCGCCGGCCGCCCTCCCTCCTCTCAAGCCCGGGGCCGGCGGGACACAGCCCGCGAGGAGCGAGAAGGCCGGGCCGCAGGAGGCCCCAGCCGAGGGCGGCGACAGCAGCGGTCCCCTAGGCCTCGCAGTCTTCACGGTCCTCGCCCTCCCTCAGCAGCGTGGACAGAAGGAGCTGGTGCTGGTGGTTCAGCTGCTGAGGCTTCTCCCGGCCGGAGCGCGTCGCCATCTCCGCGGCGGGAGGAGACGCCGGAGACAGCCAAGGGGGCGACAGGGGACGGGCCAGGCCGAGGGAAGGCTCCCGGCGCCGCCGGGGCTGCGGGAGGACTCAGCTCAAGAAGCCGCGGCGGCGGCGGCGGCGGGCAGAGGGGGAGCGGCGCCGGTTGTGGCAGCGCCTACGCGTCCCTCCCCCTCTCCCCGCGGGCCCCTACCTACTGCCGAGATCGCGGGAGAAGCGGAAGCCATTTACATATTTTTATTAACACTGGAGAAACAATTGAGTTTGTTTTTAGGATTAAATATGATAAATATGACTGGACAGACTTTTTTAGATTAATGCTCCCATAAATTGTTAAGCTGCCTTTTGTCTATGATTGTATTTTTTGAAATTATTATAAAGCTAGAAAAAAAACCAATGAGGGAGTGGATGCAAATCAAGAGGTGGGGCTCCTGCTTCCCAAGTAGGAGGTCCAGGGTTCAAGCGCCATAGTTCTTTAAAAAAATTCAATAGTGGGGAGTGACGTCATCAACACAGCGACGGAAGCCAAATCCTGAAAAAAAACCCAGACACTTTGGAGGATGGTGGAGAGTGGCGAAGGACGCCACAAATGTTGAACTGAAGAAAGAAAAAGATAGCAGGTAGGAAACTTCCATCCAGGACGTGCCGGTCCTCTTCCCTTCCCTCTCAGTGGGTCCCGTGCAAAGCTTGGGAATTCTCCAGAGGCAGCAAGCAGCCGGGGTCCCTCTCATTGCGGAAAGATTTTACAGGAACTCACAGCAGTGCGTTACAACCCCACGCATATCTAGGTTCAGAGACAGAAGCCTATAGAGCCCCAGTGCTGAAAAGAAGCTACTGAGGAATGCTGAAAACAAAAGGGCCCCGATTTGAAGGGGTGGGGAGTAAAATCACAGCTGAATAGCTATGACAGAGTAGTACACTGTCTTAATCCAGTTACTGTTGGTGGAATTCCTTAAATGCGCAGTGGCCTTTTCTGGGAGTCTCTCACCTTACTGGGATGACCCTGCCCGACACTCAGAAGCAGGATAACCTAGGAGAAAGAAACTTCTGGCAAAAAAGCCTCACAGAGCAAAATGAAGGTGAAGGGTTGAACTGAACTGCTACTAGATGGGAGAGTCTCAGATATGAAAAGTGTAAAGAAAATGGGGCACCGAGTGAGGAAGAGAATTTAAACAAATGATGTGGGCTATGGGTGGGAGGCTCTTTGTCTCTTTAGAGATAACCTAAGCTCTCTGACTTGTGGGTGTGACGGAAAGAGGCTGCAGCCCTGCCCTTGGTAACAATGGCAAGGACTCCAGTCCCAGGAAACAGTTTAACAATGCAAGGTCTATAAACTTTAAGTATTTATGGGAAATGCAAACCAAATATGCTAAAAGCTTACCTAGAATGTATGAAGTCCATGCTAAAAGCTTACCTAAGATGTGGAAGATATATATGCTAATTCAAGCCTATTGAGAACTGAAACAAAGGGATCATTTGGCCTTTCCTCTCTGTATAAAAGGGATTCAAAAATCTTTTTCCGGGGATCAGGATTGAAACAGCTCCCGAGTTTGGCCAGCTGTCAATAAACCATTTTTCCTTCTCAAAGTCATTCCTGAGTCCTGGCCTCTCTATACGCAAATAATTGAACCTCTCTCAAATTCTACAACATTTTTGGTGACTTTGCCGGGACAGCAAATGAAGGCCAGAGACCGGTAGCATTTTGCTACCCCTTCCAAATCCCCGAGGAAGCCGGGAGGACTCGGGTGAACCTCAAATCTGGGTGCCCCTGGATTAAACTTAATACAGAAAAGATGTGGGCTCCACCAGAATCTTCCTGACAAAATTGAGGGTAATGGAAGTCTGAAGAGAAAGATTCTGGGAACGAAAAAGAACTCTGAACATGGAAGAAGGTAAGACTCCCCGGGTGAGCACAGTCTGGAAAGCCCTAGGTTTAATTGCTAGGAAGGGGAGGCTGGCCACCTCCCGAGAGAACCCTAGTAACCCCAGAAAATTGGGGGGAAGCCATTCTCTCTAGGCCTGGGAAAAGGACAAAAACCGGGGGAAAGCCCTGGTGTTTTAGGTTTGTCTAACTGCATGTTAAAAGCTGGTACTGGTCTCACATCCACTAAAGGAGTGGAGTCTGGATTTTAATAGGAAGGGTTGTTTATAGGTTCGAGTCCTAACGTTCTGGAGAAAAACCAGGAAAAAGCCCTGGTGTTTTGGGTTTGTCTAACTGCATGTTAGAATCTGGTACTAGTCTTATATCCACTAAAGGAGTGGAGGCTTGATTTTAATAAGAAAGACTGTTTATAGGTTCGAGTCCTAACATCCTGGAAATTGGTCAGGATTAAAAAAAAAAAAAAAACTTGGTTACAGGAAAATGGATCGGCTTTTTAGTGGAGCTTGGTCTGGGTGTAACGTTAAACAGTAGAAAAAGTCTAGCTGAAATCTTTTGTTATGGTGCTAAATTGTGAATGAATTTGCTTTATACCAAATGTTAAGTGTTCTAAGGTTCGTGATGGCTGTGGGGGCAGCCATGCTGAAAATATATATATAGAACTTGTGGGTCAGATTAGTGACCTTTGTGCTTCTGTCTGTGTCAGCTCAATGCTAGTGCTGGAGTTGTGTAGTTATGTAAAGTAGAATTCAATTGACTGGAGCCCTCCCTTGCCATTGGCAAGGGAGTGAAATGATTATGGGGCAAAACTGAGGAGTCTGGATAGTTGGCGGAGTCTAGATGTTTGTGCATGCTCTGCTGTCTTGTCTCTGGTCTGCCCCTTTGCTGGGGCTTGGAGGCCATCTGTGTATGTGCCACGCACCCAAGTTTGTTGGGACTGCCCCAGTCAGAGTGGCTGAGTCCCTGGGAGAGTTGCCGAATTTGAGTAGGTTCTGTCTGCCCATTTTGGCTGAAACCTGGAAAGGGGAAAGTGGCTTGCCCCTTTCCAGTGAGTCCATACCTTCTATTCATAAGCTGCATTCCTGTTTGATTTTTGTGCACCCGACTGCCTGGAAGGGGGGGGGAGTGAAGGGGGTGAAAAGCAGAATCAGAATAAATGCAGTAAAGTTCCCTCCATAGGGTGTCAAAGCCAAAATACGTTTGCATTCTGCCCAGGTTCTTAGAAGGTATTGTAACTTTAAGTAAGAGAATGTGTTCTGTGAAGGTAAAATTTGTCTTAAAGGTATAAATAATTATAAAAGTTTAACAAAGCGTTGTTTAAATTAAGGTATTTAAATGGCTAATTGCAAAAAGTCATTATTAAACAAAAACTGAATTGATAATAATAAAAAGTAATTTTATAACAATACTTTTCTTCAGCAGCCAGCCTCCCCTGCCAACTTGCTTCCAAAAAAACTGTTTCTGGTATTACATGCTACTAAGTATTTAAAGTGGAGAAAAGTTCATTATTTTAACAAGCTTGTTTAGTATTAATGGCAATTATATGTTGTAAGAAGTTAGCCTGGTAACTTAGTATGTGGGATATATGGAATGTGTTTTTATTGTTAAGGAAACAGAAGATGATTTTGTCCTAAGATAAAATGGTAGATTATTAGGAAGAGTAGAGTGTGGGACAAAACCTGAATGAATACCGAAAGTGTAGAAGGTTTGTGGAAGGAAAATTTTTATGATTAAAATTGAGTAAGATCAATATACAAAGAAAATCTTTCATCAAAATAACTTCTTGTGCTTTAACCTCATCATTTCCTCAGTGTTTGAAGGAAGGTCTTATCTTTTTTTTTATGTTCTAGAAATCAAATCCTGAAAAGTAGCTTTTTATTTTAAGCTAACTGCAAGAGATTTATTCTTTTACCTTAAAAGAAAAATTAAAGTAATGGTTAAGTTCATTTAATACGTTGTAAGTCGAATGAAAGGTGTTTAAAGGTGTTACAAAATTAACAGGTTTTTTAAAAATTAATAAAAACTGTAACTAAGAGTTAAAATCATTTATAAATGCATTTATATTATAAAACAGTGAAAAGATAATAACTGAAATTATAGCTGAGTGAATTTAGCCTGAAACTATTTAAGTGTAACCTTTCCTTTGTTTATGGTTACTTCAAGCCTATAACCTCACCCCTTGCCTTTGCCTATGGTTATTTCATAATAGCTTCTGCCCCCTACAGGCCAGAAAAGACCGGGACATCACTGTCTCCTGTCCTGGTATTAGTAACCCTTTCTCTCATGAATTCAAGTATAAACTAAATAAACTGCTGCCTAATGGAATAAGGTTAAATAACCACTGGAGTTTTATTATCTCCAAAATCAAAAAGGGGGGTGGAGGGGGAGAAGTCTCCTGCCTTAACAGTGTTCCTAAGAGTGGCAATTCATAAGAAAAACCAGTCTGTCTCCCTGAGACTTCAAATAGCCTCAGTAAATATATATAAAATTAATCTTGTTGCTTATCCAAAATTTTGGCTAAATTCAAAGTAAAATATAAAGTTCTAAAACAAAAAATAGTGCTAAAGCATTGAACATTTTAGTTACAATCCATTAATTAAGAAAGAAAATTCTTGTGTAAAACTGCATGGTCATAGTGTAAAACTGCACAGCCATAGTACAAATTAAGAAAAGTTTCAGGAGTCTTTAAAATGTTTTGCAGTCACACTTGTTTTGTAAAAATTAGAAGTTTAAAGTAACTAAAGTTATGTTTTTGTGTCAAACTATTCACGTCTGCCTATTTGCTCAAATTGTTGAGGTTAAATATGCAGTTATATAAGTAATATATATTTCTGAACCCCAAATTAAGCTAAACAGTATATAAAATAATGCAGTATATAAAATAACTGATATAAGTAATATCAATGAGTTGTGTTTGTGTCTAACTCTTTGTGTCTGCCCATTTGCTCAGTGTATGTCTTCATACATCAGGATAATAATATCAAATTAACAAAAATTCTTTAAAAAGCTCTATTCAAATTGTTAAAAATTAAATATGCAGTTATATATGTAAATATTCTTAAAGCCCAAATTAAACTAAGCAGGATGAAAAAGTCATATGGAAATCTAATTATAGAAACAATTGGGAAAGGGCCTCCTCTTTGCAAGAGCTTTAAAAGCAAAACTAGGTGTGGCAAATTAAACCTATCTACTAGGCCAGGGAATTAAGAATCAGTTTGCCCGGTAATTTCCCAGTTTAAACTTTTTATCAGCCATAAAATGTAAAAAAAAAAACAAAAACAAAAATTAAGTTAGTTTTCACATAAAAAAAAATGTTGATTGGTGTAACCTGGTGGCCTGCTGCCTCAGCCTCCCACTCCTGAGTTGAACAGCAGTAAAGGAGAACAGCTTAGGCCAGTCCTATAGGCACTGAAAGGATGCCCAAGAAGGAGCTAGGTCGGTGCCATTTCAGCACTAAATTCTATTCCTTATTTAACAAAGGAGAACAGGTAAAAACTAAAATGGTTAGAATGTGATAGAGGAAGTAGTTAAATCACAAACTTCTGTGGGGGAAAGTTAAATCTTCTCAAATAAGCTGTAACTTCTAGAGTATCTAATCTATGGAAAAACGGAGAAAGAGCTTGCGTGCTAGGCTTAAGGGTATAAATTGTGTCATTTTTCTTTGTTCAGGGCTCCAGCCATATCTGGCTCTGCGCCCCTTCTTGCAAGATTGAAAATAAATTATTTTCTTCTTCTCCACAATCTGGTGAGCCTTATTTTCTTCTAAAAGATTTCTTTCCAACAAAATAAAGGTAAATAACGGCTCTATTAACAAATTTCAGTAAGTAAAGTCCATAAAAACTATGGAAAAATCTTTCTTAGATTATGATTAAACAAATTAAGTAATTGTGTAATGTGTTTTAAAACCTGGTAGTCAGTATGCTTTTAAATTATTCATTTTCATAACTTAGAGAAAAAAAGTTTTTAGCTTCCTGTAAGGGAAAAAGAAAACATTCCTTGCATAAACTATAATGTTTTCAATTTTATTTAACTTGAGTATAATCCCCCATAGTTAATTTATAAACTAAATTAACATATGTACAAAATCTTTAGAGTAATGAAAATTGTAAGTTCACATTAGTGAAATTAGGCTAAAAGAAAAAATTGTAGATATACTCTCTTAAATAAATAGAGTAAATTTTCTTTGGTTGGTAATTGTAATTTAATAAGTTTATTAAACATAAAGTGGCTAATCAATGTGGTTATAGTCAATTATAAAGAGTTCCACATCTATTCAGATAGTCCTACATATTCCCTTTTATCATTCTGTTAGAACCTGTCATTTTACTTTTAGACAAAACTATTTTCTATTTCCTTAACACATCCTTCATAGCTTACATATTTGTTATCAAAAAACATATTTGATAACATACTTATCAAAAAAGGGTGTTGCCTTCAACCCAATACTCTTCAAAACTCAGTTTACATTTTTGAATAAATTAAGGATTTAGTAAATATAATGTTATATTATTTATTAGAACACTGCATAAATTTAGGAAGAACACACCAAACTAGAATAAAATTTTATGCTTATATTCTACTTAGCATCTATAATTCCAAAGACATAATTTTTTATTTAGTTAATATTCAATCAGTCCTATTTGCCTAGGTTTTACCTGAATTATGTGAAATTTAATTTTTTAAAATATTTGTATTTCTGTGCATCTGTTTTCAGTGAAAATATTAGAAGTTTGTTTTCTTTAATTTCTGAAATTATAGAAGTATTAATTTATATGTATTTATTCTTAAACCAACTTGAATAGAGCTCTATAAAGGAGTTTCATAAGTTACTTTGGTTATACCATTCAGAGGTAGGAAAATGTACATTCATCAAACATACAGACACAAATAGCTTACAGCTTTAATTAAAACTAATTTAGCCATTTGTCATACACAAAAACAGAAAAAAGAAAACATACAAATCCTCTAAGCTTATACATTCTCATTTGTCTTTTGCGAAGAGTCCTTTAATGAAACTATTTTTCTTGCATTATCTTAGTAAATTCTGAGTACTAAATAAAGTGGGCATTCCATTCAGCTCTTTAGTATTGGAGTACCTTTTCTAGAGTGATGAGTAATTGGATATTTCTAATTGGATATTTCCTAAAATGTAAATTCCAGGTTGTCTTTGGTGAGTTTTTGCCATTTTGTTAGATTGATACAGCTTCCAGTAACATAACTTTGTTTTATTTTTTAAAGAAAAATTATATAAATTTTACATAAAAATATAGGGGATTTCCATATGTCTCTCTTCCTCCCCTGACTACAAAACTGATTATAGTCGGGACTTATAAAAGTTCAAGTAAATGAGGTCTGCTCACATCTATTGTTTGTGTTGTAGAACTTGAGAGAAGTTCAATTATTTGAGTATAGAGAGGCCAGGACTCAGGAATGATTTTGAGAAGGAAAAATGGTTTATTGATGACCGACCGACCAGCAGGACTCGGGAACTTTCTGTTTCAATCCTGAGCCCTGAACAAGATTTTTGAGTCCCTTTTATACAGAGAGGAAAGGTCAAATGGTCCTTTTGTTTCAGTTCTCAATAGGCTTGAATTAGCATATATTTCCACATCTTAGTAAGCTTTTAGCATATTTGGTTTGCATTTCCCCTGAATACTTAAAGTTTGTAGACCTTGCATTGTTAAACTGTTTCCTGCTCACCAAGAGCAGGACTGCAGCCTTTTATCATCCCACACCCACAAGTCACAGATAGTTTAGGTTATCTCTGAAGAGACAAAGAGCCTCCCACCCATAGCTCACATCATTTGGAGAACTCACCAGAACTCCAAAATTGGAAGAAATGATGAGGCCAGCTAGGTTCTGAGACAGGATCCAAAAGAAAGCAGCACTTTCCTCTCTTCCCAAATACCTGCCCTGTCCAGTTTCTTCTTCTTAAGGTGAATATAACCTCTGTTTTTGCATACCTTTTTAAAACAGTTCAACCACATTAAGGCTATGTTCCAGGAGGACACACCATGATTACACAGATAATAAACCTAGTCAGTGCTTCATTCTGTGGGACACATACTGTTCATCTTCAGTGGATTTACCAGATAAGTTCAAAATTATATCTCAGATGATGTTACATATGTAAGGATATTGTAGGAATCCTAACACACTAATGAATGGTTTCTGCCTTTTATCTGTGGTTTTTTGTAGATAAAAGGCAGGAATTCTCAAATAAATCTGGAAAAAAATAAATGGAAGATAAATAAATGTGTACATTTCAACAGGCCTAATATCGCAAAAATTCAACAGGTTACTGGGATGAAGAATGGATGGTGGGAGTGGTACAATAGGAAGCTACATAGTAATCTCTACAATAGGATGAATATGATAGTAATTATCTGAAAGAATCTTGGAGGCCAACTTTGTTTTTGTAAGGGGAAATTATGTAAAGATTTTAGTACATAGCGCAGTGCAGGACATAATTATGTTGCCATTTCATTCACAATTGTACAAATATTTGAGAGGAATTCAAGGGTTACTTTTTAATTTGCCATTTTTATTTTATTTTACTATGAATATGGTATCATTTATGCATAAAACTAAATGAGAATATTCTTTAAAAGTTAGAATGTTTATACATTTATACAATAAAATGTTTATATTCTAGAGATAATTGGATTTATTTTAATAAAATCTCATGCCCGATCTGCATTTGACCTTGGCTCTACAATTTTTATTAAGGTGAAATTCACAGAACATAAACTTAACCATTTAAAAGTACAGTCACTGACATTTAGTTTATTCACTATGTTGTACATCGGCCTTATTTAATTTCAGAACATTTTTATCAACCCTACAGAAAACCTCATACACACAAAAGGAGTTATTCCGTATTCCCCACTTCCCTCAATCCCTGCAAACCATTAGTCATCTTTCTGTCTCTATTGATTTGCCTATTCTGGTATTGTTATAAATGGAATCTTTTAAAAATGTTACCTTTTGTATCTGGCCTATGCTTTGAAAACAGTATGTTTTCAAGTCTTTTCCATGGCATAGCATATACCATTACTTCATTCCATTTTATGACTGAACAAAATTCCAATGTATGGATGTTACACATTTTAATTGGCCATTTATTAGGTGATAGAAATTTGGGTTGTTTCTACCTGTTACAGTAAATAATGCTAACATGAACCTTTGTACACAATTACTTGAATATATTTTTTCCATTTTGGGGGGTGTATATCAAGGAAGAGAACTGGTAGATCATCAGCTAATTCTGTATATATCTTATTGAGCAACTGCATAAATATTTTCCAAGTGGTTGCACCACTGTTCATTTCTACCAGCTATGTACAAGGATTCCAATTTCTCCACATCCTCAGCAAGAGTTATTTTGGATTTTCAAAAATTTATAACCATCCCAGCAGGTTTGAAGTGATATCACAGTTAGGTGCTGATTTTCATATCCCTAATAAATATGTTGAGCATTATTTCATGTGTTTGTTATCCAATTGCTTATATTCCTTGAAAAAATGTCTTTTCAAATACTTTGCTCCCTTTTAATTAGATTTGTCTTTATGTTACAGGGTAAGGAATTAAAAAATATATATACATTCTGGATATGAGACTCTTCTCAGATATATGATTGGAAAGCATTTTTCTCTTTATGTAGGTTATCTTTTCACTTTCTTGATAGGGTTTGCTTTGATTAAAAAGTTTTTAATTGTGAAAAACTATTTTTGTTCTAGCGATTTTAATGTCATATCTAAGCATCAGTTGCCACTTCCAAAGTAATGAAGAATTGCCCTATATTTACTTCTAAGAGTGGTACAGTTTTGCTCTTACATTTGAATCTTAATGGCTTAATTATTTGTAAATATTTCAAGGTAAGGATCAAAATTCATTCTTTGCTTGTTCATGTATAGTTGTTCCACTATCATATGGTGAAGACACTGTTCTTTCCTGATCTTGGTGCCATGTATGTTGAAAATAAATTGACAATATATGTATAGGAATATTTTTGAAGTATTAATTCTATTTATTTTAGATATGTACCTTTATACCAGGATCACACTATTTTATGTATGTAGATTTGTATTATATTTTGAAATATAGAATTGGATATCTTTGGTTTAGTTCTTTTTAGTATAATTTCATCTATTAAGGTCTCTTCATAATTCCATGATTTCAAGGGTAAGCTTTAACTTTTATTTTTTAAAACAAATCAGCATTATTAATAGATATTAATAAAGTATAAAATTCTTCTCAACTGAACAGTCAGTGGTATTTGGTATAATCACATTGTGTTTTCATTATGTCCATCATTATTAGATCATTTTCATTGAGATGTAAAGAATTCCCTTGTTTCTTTATTTTTTGTTTATTATTATTATATTTATTGGTTTAAATGGGCTATGTGATTTTGATAGGCATTCATTGTATCGCTAAATGTGTTGGGGGTAGAATTGCCGCCTTAACTATATTAAATCTGCCATTCCATTAAATGGGATGTCTTTCCATTTATTTAGTTCCTCTTGAATTTCTTCCAGCAATATTTTAGAGATATTATATAAATCTTGCATACCTTGTTTAAAGTTATTAATAGCCATTTTATTATTTTGTTGCCTCTGCAAATTAATCTTAATTTTCTTTTTGGATTTCTCACAATTTGCTTAAATATGACTGACTTATGCACATTAATCATTTATCCTGCAGCTTTACTGCATTTATTTATTTGCTCTAATAGGGTGTTTGTGTGTGCATGAGTATAAACAGGCATGTGCTTGTGTGGCTGCTGTAGGATTTTTCTACATATAAGATCA